>NC_053041.3:164230089-164456327 GCF_002575655.3 Aegilops tauschii subsp. strangulata | reverse complement strand
TCTACTATATGATTCACGCTCGACCTTTCGGTCTCAGTGTTCCACGGCCATATCTGCATATGCTAGGCTCGTCAAGTTTAACCCGAGTATTCTGCATGTGCAAAATGGTGAACATCCCTCTAACCCAGGGGGGTAGGCGCACCCCCCACCCTCATGGCCAGGGTGTGGGCCCCCTGGTTGATTCTTTCGCCAATATTTTTTATTAATTCCAAAACGTGTCTCCGTGAAGTTTTAGGTCATTCCGAGAACTTTTATTTCTGCACAAAAATAACACCATGGCAATTCTGCTGAAAACAGCGTCAGTCTGGGTTAGTTCCATTCAAATCATGCAAGTTAGAGTCCAAAGCAATAGCAAAATTGTTTGGAAAAGTAGATACGTTGGAGACGTATCAATGAATTGTTCCTTTATGACATACCGACGCATATGAAGAGAGTTAGACTTCGTCATTTCATGATATATGTTGCTTTGTGCTCACTACTAAATGCCAAATCATTGCTAATTAAAATTGGCTTTGATATACCTTGGGATCCGGGTGGATTCATTACTTGAGAACTTTATGCCTAGCTTAATGGCTTTAAATAAAGCGCTGCCAGGGAGACAACCTGGAAGTTTTAGAGTCATTTATTTCTGTTGAGTGATTTTATAAAATTTAAAAATGAAAAAATATAGAGGGGAACTTAAAACTTTTTAAAAAATAGGAGCGATTGGAAGTTATGCATTGGAGAAGTGAGGGTCGACCTTGAACACTTGTGTTCATGCTCATGGAAACAATGTAGAATTTTTCACGAAAGTTCTCACAAAAATAATTATCCCCTTGTACAAATCGATTTTATTATAAAAATAATGTGCCAGGATTTGCCTTTAGGATGATTAGATTGCTTGTTGGTATGTACGTACGGTGTAAAAACAGAAACTTTGGTTGTAGTGCGTGAATTTTAATTTTTTGCCGGAACGTCAAAAGGTTCTGAAACTTTTTGCAAAGTCTTGATACAAATTGTTTATTTTGTCCTAAATTTTCAGAATTTTAGAGTTACAGAAGTATGGTGAATGCTCAGATCTTCACAAACTGTCCTGTTTTCACAGATTGTTGTTATAGCTTCATTATTTGCGTATGTTTGAAATCTTGTTGAGCCTCCTTTGACTTGGGGCCATAGAATTGTTATAGCATACAGTGTGTAATATTTGATTATAATTATACAATAATGTTATAGCAGTACATGATGAGATTTGACTGCCATATTCACTAACCCCGCCACTAAAAGGTTGGTTAAGTTTTGTGTGGATGAAGTGATCAAAGATCGAGGAGGTCTCGATATGAGGAGAAGGAGGAGAGGCAAGAGCTCAAGCTTGGGGATGCCCAAGGCACCCCAAGTAAATATTCAAGGAGACTCAAGCGTCTAAACTTGGGGATGCCCCGAAATTCATCCCATCTTTCTTCAACAAGTATCAGTATGTTCTCATCTTCGTTTCGTTCATGTGATATGAGTAAATCTTGGAGCGTCTTTTGTGTTTAGTTTTCATTTTTCTTTTATGCACCATGCTGCTATGAGATAGTCCATGGTTGATTTATAGGATTCTCATTGCACTTCACTCATATCTTTTGAGTATGGCTTTATAGAATGCTTCATGTGCTTCACTTATATCATTTGAAGTTTGGATGGCATGTTTTTCTTCACATAGAAAACCGTTATTCGTAGAATGCACTTTTGCTTCACTTATATTTATTAGAGCATGGTCTTTTATAGAAATAATTAAACTCTGTTGCTTCACTTATATCTATTTAAAGAGTCAACATGATTTGGTCATTTGCATGGTTAGTCATAAAATCCTACATAAAACTTATGGATCACAGAATATGATATGTTTGATTCCTTGCAATAGTTTTGCGATATAGAGATGGTAATATGTGGGAGGTACTAGTAAACGGTTGTGGTTAGTAGGAATATTGGTGTTCAGGTTTTTGATTCCCAAAGAATGCACGTATAGTCTCTCGTTATGCTATGAAATTGCAGCAAGATTTATTATTAATTTTCTTCCTTCTGAGTGGAGGTCGGGGACGAGCGATGGTATTTTCCTACCAATCTATCCCCCTAGGGGCATGCGTAGTAGTACTTTGCTTCGAGGACTAATAAACTTTTGCAATAATTATATGACTTCTTTATGACTAATGTGAGTCCATGGATTATACGCACTCTTACATTTCCGTGATTTGCTAGCCTCTACGGTACAGTGCATTGCCCTTTCTCACAAAGAGAGTCGGTGCAAAATTTGCCGGTGAATCCAAACCCCATGATATGATACGCTCTATCACACATATGCCTCATTATATCTTCCTCAAAACAACCATCATACCTACCTATTATGGCCTTTCCATAGCCATTCCGAGATATATTGACATGCAACTTCCACCGCTTCCATTTTGATGACTTGAGCATTCATTGTCATATTGCTTTGCATGATCATATAGCCTACATAGTAGTTGTGTCTCAGCCACCATTCATCATTTTTCATACATGTTACGCTAGATCATTGCACATCCTGACACACTGCCAGAGACATTCATATAGAGTCATATTTTGTTATAGGTATCAAGTTGTAATTTTTATTTCTTTTGAGTTACAAGTAAATAGAAGTGTGATGATCATCATTATTCATTATTAGAGCATGTCCCAGTGAGGAAAGGATGATGGAGACTATGATTCCCCCACAAGTTGGGATGAGATTCCGGACAATGAGAGAGAAAAAAGAAGAAAAAGCAAAAAAGAAAAAACAGATAAAATAAAAAAAGGAAAAGAAAAAAGAAATAGAAAAAAGAGAAAAAGAGAGAAGGGGCATTGTTATTATCCTTTACCACACTTGTGCTTCAAAGTAGCACCATGTTTTTCATATATAGAGTCTCCTATTTAGTCACTTTCATATACTAGTGGGAATTTTCATTATAGAACTTGGCTTGTACTTCCTCAAATGCCCGAGGTCTTCATGAGCAAGCAAGTTGGATGCACACCCACTTAGTTTTCATATTGAGCTTTCATACACTTATAGCTCTCAATGCATCCGTTGCATGGCAATCCCTACTCCTCGGGTTGATATCAATTGATGGGCATCTCCATAGCCCGTTGGTTAGCCGCGTCGATGTGAGACTTTCTTACTATTTTCGCTTCTCTATATTTACCCCTATCATCATACTCTATTCTACCATAGTGCTATATCCATGGCTTGCACTCATGTATTGCGTGAGAGTCGAAAAAGCTGAAGCGCGTTAAAAAGTATGAACCAATTACTCGGCTTGTCAACTGGGTTGTGCAAGATAAATACTTCGTGTTAAGAAGACAGAGCATGACAAGACTATATGATTTTGTAGGGATATCTTTCTTTAGCGTTGATATTTTGAAAGACATAATTGTTTGTTGGGATGCCTGAGTACTGATGTCTTTATGTCACATTATAGACTATTGCTTTGAATCACCTGTTGGAAATATGCCCTAGAGGCAATAATAAAATAGTTATTATTACATTTCCTTGTTCATGATAATTGTCTATTGTTCATGCTATAACTGTATTAACCGGAAACCGTAATACATGTGTGAATACATAGACCACAACATGTCCCTAGTGAGCCTCTAGTTGACTAGCTCGTTGATCAATAGATGGTTGTGGTTTCCTGACCATGGACACTAGATGTCGTTGATAACGGGATCACATCATTAGGAGAATGGTGTGATGGACAAGACCCAATCCTAAGCATAGCACAAGATCGTGTAGTTCATTCACTAGAGCTTTTCTAATGTCAAGTATCATTTCCTTAGACCATGAGATTGTGCAACTCCCGGATACCGTAGGAATGCTTTGGGTGTATCAAACGTCACAACATAACTGGGTGACTATAAAGGTGCACTACAGGTAGCTCCGAAAGTATTTGTGGAGTTGGCACGAATCGAGACTAGGATTTGTCACTCCGTATGACGGAGAGGTATCTCTGGGCCCACTCGGTAATGCATCATCATAATGAGCTCAGTGTGACTAAGGAGTTAGTCACGGGATCATGCGTTACAGAACGAGTAAAGATACTTGCCGGTAACGAGATTGAACAAGGTATAGGGATACCGACGATCGAATCTCGGGCAAGTAACATACCGATAGACAAAGGGAATTGTATACGGGATTGATTGAATCCCCGACATCGTGGTTCATCCACTGAGATAATCGTGGAACATGTGGGAGCCAATATGGGTATCCAGATCCCGCTATTGGTTATTGGCCGGAGAGGTGTCTCGGTCATGTCTGCATGGTTCCCGAACCCGTAGGGTCTACACACTTAAGGTTCGGTGACGCTAGAGTTGTAATGGGAATATTATGTGGTTATCAAAGGTTGTTTGGAGTCCCGAATGAGATCCCGGACGTGACAAGGAACTCCGAAATGGTCCGGAGGTGAAAATCGATATATTGGACGAAGGGTATTGGAGTCCAGAATTGTTCCGGGAGTACCGGGTGACGACCAGCGTGTCCGAAAGGGGTTTCGGAGGCCCTGGCAATCATTGGGGGGCCTTATGGGCCAAGGGGAGGGGGCACATCATCCCACTAAGGGGTTGTGCGCCCCTCCCACCCCATCTCACGTAACCTGGAGAGGTAGGGGCGCCTCCCCTAGGGCAGCCACCCCTCCCGGCTTCGGGGGCAAGTTTCCCAGGGGTGGGGGCGCCCAAACCCATCTAGGGTTCCCCTGTGGCCGCCGCCCCTCCCCTAGGGAAACCCTAGGGCGCCTCCTCCTGCCCCTTTCCCCTATATATAGTGAGGGAGAGAGAGGGCAGCAGCACCCCTTCCCCTGGCGCAGCCCTCCCTCCTCCTACACCTCCTCCTCCGTAGTGCTTGGCGAAGCCCTGCCGGAGAACCACGAGCTCCACTACCACGCTGTCGTGCTACCGGAGTTCTCCCTCAACTTCTCCTCTCCCCTTGCTAGATTAAGAAGGAGGAGATGACCCCGGGCTGTACGTGTGTTGAACGCGGAGGCGCCGTTGCTACCTCTTGAGCATGTGTTGGTTTTCCCTTGAAGAGGAAAGGGTGATGCAGCAAAGTAGCGTAAGTATTTCCCTCAGTTTTTTAGAACCAAGGTATCAATCCAGTAGGAGATAACACGCAAGTCACCTAGTACCTGCACAAACAATCAAGAACCTTGCAACCAACGAGATAAAGGGGTTGTCAATCTCTTCACGGTCACTCGCAAAAGTGAGATCTGATAAAGATAATAAGATAAATATTTTTGGTATTTTTGTTGTATAGATTGGAAAGTAAAGATTGAAAAATAAAAGAACGGCGACAGAAATTGGCAAGTTGACGGGAAACTAATATGATGTAAAATACAAGATTATATGATGTAAAATAGACCCGGGGGCCATATGTTTCACTAGTGGCTTCTCTCAAGATAGCATATATTACGGTGGGTGAACAAATTACTGCCGAGCAACTGATAGAAAAGTGCATAGTTATGAGAATATGTAGGCAATGATACTGCACAAGCGGTGGAGCATGTGGTTTAATTCGATACAAAGCGCAAAACCTTACCAGCCCTTGACATATGAACAATAAAATTGTCCTTAACAGGATGGTACTGACTTTCATACAGGTGCTGCATGGCTGTCGTCAGCTCGTGTCGTGAGATGTTTGGTCAAGTCCTATAACGAGCGAAACCCTCGTTTTGTGTTGCTGAGACATGCGCCTAAGGAGAAATTGCCACCGAGTGACGTGCCAGCGCTACTACTTGATTGAGTGTCAGCACGTAGCTGTGCATTCAGCAAGAATTTCACCATTGGGAGCCGGTGCCTTTCGTTTCATTTCATATACGTCTATTCATTTGGCAGAACATACTTCTTAGGTGAGGTGCTATATTTAGGTCGTGGTGTAACTATCCTATTTGTAGGAAAATGTGAAAGGTTATCCCGATCTATAAAGGTTATCCACCTTTCTCCTCTTCTAGCTTTGTAAACCTGTTCGCATTCTCTATCTACCTATATAGAGGCGGTGTAGTTTGTTCTCTAAGCCCACAGTTATCATGTCTCTAGATTGAATATAAGCATCACGTCCGTGTCAAGTAGACCAAAACAATTCTGCATCTACTACTATTACTCCACACAAAGACCGCTATCCAGCATGCATCTAGAGTATTAAGTTCATAAGAACAGAGTAACGCATTAAGCAAGATGACATGATGTAGAGGGATAAACTCAAGCAATATGATATAAACCCCATCTTTTTATCCTCGATGGCAACAATACAATACGTGCCTTGCTGCCCCGACTGTCACTGGGAAAGGACACCACAAGATTGAACCCAAAGCTAAGCACTTCTCCCGTTGCAAGAAAGACCAATCTAGTAGGCCAAACTAAACCGATAATTCGAAGAGACTTGCAAAGATATCAAATCATGCATATAAGAATTCAGAGAAGAACCAAATATTAGTCATAGATAAACTTGATCATAAATCCACAATTCATCGGATATCGGCAAACACACCGCAAAAGAGTATTACATCGAATAGATCTCCAAGAACATCGAGGATAACTTTGTATTCAGAATCAAAGAGAGAGAAGAAGCCATCTAGATAATAACTATGGACCCGAAGGTCTGTGGTAAACTACTCACACATCATCGGAGAGGCTATGGTGTTGATGTAGAAGCCCCCCGTGATTGATTCCCTCTCTGGCGGAGCGCAGGAAAAAAGGCCCCAAGATGGGATCTCACGGGTACAGAAGGTCGCGGCGGTGGAAAAGTGGTTTCGTGGCTCCCCCTGATGTTTTTAGGGTATGGGAGTATATATAGGCGAAATAAATAGGTCGGTGGAGCTTCGTGGGGCCCACGAGGGTGGGGCGCGCCTACCTCCCTGGGCGCGCCCTCCCGCCTCGTGGCCGCCTCGCGGAGTTCCAGACTTCAACTCCAAGTCTTCTCGATTGCGTTTGTTCCAAGAAAGATCATCGCGAAGGTTTCATTCCGTTTGGATTCCGTTTGGTATTCCTTTTCTGCAAAACACTGAAATAGGCAAAAAAAACCAGGAATTGGCACTGGGCCTTCGGTTAATAGGTTAGTCCCAAAAATAATATAAAAGAGCATATTAAAGCCCATTAAACATCCAAAACAGATAATATAATAGCATGGAACAATCAAAAATTATAGATACGTTGGAGACGTATCAAGCATCCCCAAGCTTAATTCCTGCTCATCCTCGAGTAGGTAAATGATAGAAATAGAATTTTTGATGTGGAATGCTACCTAACATATTTTTCAATGTAATTTCCTTTATTGTGGCATGAATGTTCAGATCCGAAAGATTCAAGACAAAAGTTTAATATTGACATAAAAATAATAATACTTCAGGCATACTAACCAAGCAATCATGTCTTCTCAAAATAACATGGCCAAAGAAAGTTCATCCCTACAAAATCATATAGTTTGGCTATGCTCCATCTTGGTCACGCAAAATATTCAAATCATGCACAACCCTGGTTTCAGCCAAGCAATTGTTTCATACTTTAGTATTCTCAAACTTTTTCAACTTTCACGCAATACATGAGCGTGAGCCATGGACATAGCACTATAGGTGGAATAGAGTGGTGGTTGTGGAGAAGACAAAAAAGGAGGAAGATGGTCTCACATCAACTAGGCGTATCAATGGGCTATGGAGATGCCCATTAATAGATATCAATGTGAGTGAGTAGGGATTGCCATGCAACGGATGCACTAGAGCTATAAATGTATGAAAGCTCAAAAAGAAAACTAAGTGGGTGTGCATCCAACTTTCTTGCTCATGAAGACCTAGGGAATTTGAGGAAGCCCATCGTTGGAATATACAGGCCAAGTTCTATAATGAAAAATTCCCACTAGTATATGAAAGTGAGCATATGAGACTCTCTATCATGAATACCATGGTGCTACTTTGAAGCACAAGTGTGGAAAAAAAAGATAGTAGCATTGTCCCTTCTCTCTTTTTCTCTCTCTCTTTTTTGGGCCTTTCTCTATTTTTTTATGGCCTTTCTCTTCTTCTTTTTTATGGCCTTTCTCCCTTTTTTATGGCCTTTCTATTTTATTTTTATTTCCTCACATGGGACAATGCTCTAATCACGAAGATCATCACACTTCTATTTACTTACAACTCAAAAAATTAAAACTCGATACTAGAACAAAATATGACTCTATATGAATGCCTCCGGCGGTGTACCGGGATGTGCAATGAATCAAGAGTGACATGTATGAAAGAATTATGAATGGTGGCTTTGCCACAAATACGATGTCAACTACATGATCATGCAAAGCAATATGACAATGATGAAGCGTGTCATAATAAACGGAACGGTGGAAAGTTGCATGGCAATATATCTCGGAATGGCTATGAAAATGCCATAATAGATAGATATGGTGGCTGTTTTGAGGAAGGTAAATGGTGGGTTTATGGTACCAGCGAAAGTTGCGCGGTACTAGAGAGGCTAGCAATGGCGGAAGGGTGACAGTGCGTATAATCCATGGACTCAACATTAGTCATAAAGAACTCACATACTTATCGCAAAAATCTACAAGTCATCAAAACCAAGCACTACACGCATGCTCCTAGGGGAAGGGTTGGTAGGAGTTAACCATCGTGCGATCCCGACCTCCACACAAAGGATGACAATCAAAGAAATACCTCATGCTTCAAATTTGTTACGCAACGGTTACCATACGTGCATGCTACGGGACTTGCAAACCTCAATGCAAGTATTTCACAATTACTCTACTAGCATGACTCTAATATCACCATCCTCATATCTCAAAACAATCATCAATCATCAAACTTATCATAGTATTCAACGCACTTTATATGAAAGTTTCTATTATACCCATCTTGGATGCCCATAATATTAGGACTAGTTTTATAACCAAAGAAAATTACCATGCTGTTCTAAAAGACTCTCAAAATAATATAAGTGAAGCATGAGAGATCAATAATTTCTATAAAATAAAACCACCACCGTGCTCTAAAAAGATATAAGTGAAGCACTAGAGCAAAATTATCTAGCTCAAAAGGTATAAGTGAAGCACATAGAGTATTCTAATAAATTCCGATTCAAGCGTGTCTCTCCCAAAAGGTGTGTACAGCAAGGATGATTGTGGTAAACTAAAAAGCAAAGACTCAAATCATACAAGATGCTCCAAGTAAAACACATATTATGTGGTGAATAAAAATATAGCCTCAAGTAAAGTTACCGATAGATGAAGACGAAAGAGGGGATGCCTTCCGGGGCATCCCCAAGCTTAGGCTTTTGGTTGTCCTTGAATTTTACCTTGGGGTGCCTTGGGAATCCCCAAGCGTAGGCTCTTGCCACTCCCTATTCCAAAATCCGTCAAATCTTTACCCAAAAACTTGAAAACTTCACAACACAAAACTTAAAAGAAAATCTCGTGAGCTCCGTTAGTATAAGAAAACAAACCACCACTTTAAGGTACTGTAATGAAGTCATTCTTTATTTATATTGGTGTTAAACCTACTGTATTCCAAATTCTCTATGGTTCATACCCCCCCCCCCCCCGATACTACTCATAGATTCATCAAAATAAGCAAACAACACACGAAAAACAGAATCTGTCAAAACAGAACAGTCTGTAGCAATCTGATAGTTTCGAATACTTCTGTAACTCCAAAAATTCAAAAATAAATTGCTAGACGTGAGGAATTTGTCTATTAATCATCTTCAGAAAGAATCAACCTAAAAGCACTCTCCAGTAAAAATTTACAGCTAATCTCGTGAGCGCAAAAGTTTCTGTTTTTACAGCAAGATCGCAAAGACTTCACCCAAGTCTTCCCAAAGGTTCTACTTGGCACAAACACTAATTAAAAAATAAAACCACATCTAAACATAAGGTAGATGAATTATTTATTACTAAACAGGAACAAAAAGCAAAAAACAAAAATAAAATTGGGTTGCCTTCCAACAAGCGCTATCGTTTAACGCCCCTAGCTAGGCATAAAAACAAGAATAGATCTAAGTATCGCCATCTTCGGTATGCAATCCATAATTGGCTCTCATAATTGATTCATAAGGTAATTTAATTTTCTTTCTAGTTAGTGTTCCATGCTGGACGGCGGTTCGACCCGCAATGTTGTATGGTGCTGAGTATTGGCCGACTAAAAGGCGACATGTTCAACAGTTAGGTGTGGCGGAGATGCGTATGTTGAGATGGATGTGTGGCCACACGAGGAAGGATCGAGTCCGGAACGATGATATACGAGATAGAGTTGGGGTAGCACCAATTGAATAGAAGCTTGTCCAACATCGTCTGAGATGGTTTGGGCATATTCAGCGCAGGCCTCCGGAAGCTCCAGTGCATATCGGACGGCTAAAGCATGCGGAGAATTTCAAGAGACGGCGGGGTAGACCGAATTTGACATGGGAGGAGTCCGTTAAGAGAGACCTGAAGGATTGGAGTATCACCAAAGAGCTAGCTATGGACAGGGGTGCGTGGAAGCTTGCTATCCATGTGCCAGAGCCATGAGTTGGTTGCGAGATCTTCTGGGTTTCACCTCTAGCCTACCCCAACTTGTTTGGGACTAAAGGCTTTGTTGTTGGTGGTGGTGTTGTTGAAAGTGTTCCATGCCTTTCCTTAACGGAAATTGGAATCTAATATTTCCTTCTTTCATGTCAATAATTGCACCAATCGTTCTAAGGAAAGGTCTACCAAGAATAATAGGACATGTAGGATTGCAATCTATATCAAGAACAATGAAATCTACGGGCACATGATTCCTATTTGCAACAATAAGAACATCATTAATCCTTCCCATAGGTTTCTTAATTGTAGAATCCGCAAGATGCAAATTTAAAGAACAATCATCAAATTCACGGAAACCTAGCACATCACACAAAGTTTTTGGAATCGTGGAAACACTAGCACCCAAATCACACAAAGCATAGCATTCATAATCTTTAATCTTAATATTTAATAGTAGGTTCCCACTCATCATAAAGTTTTCTAGGAATAGAAACTTCTAGTTCAAGCTTTTCTTCATAAGATTGCATTAAAGCATCAACGATATGTTTAGTGAAAGCTTTATTTTTATTATAAGCATGAGGAGAATTTAACACGGATTGCAACAAGGAAATACAATCTATCAAAGAGCAATTATCATAATTAAATTCCTTGAAATCCAAAATAGTGGGTTCATTGCTATGTAAAGTTTTGACCTCTTCAATCCCACTTTTATTAATTTTAGCATCAAGATCTAAAAACTCTGAATCATTGGGACGCCTTTTAACTAAAGTTGACTCATATCCAGTCCTATCTTTATCAAGATTCATATTGGAAAACAAAGATTTAATAGGAGTCGCATCAATCACTTTTAGATCTTCATATTTATTATCATGAAAACTAGAAGAACACGCTTTCACAAAGCAATCTTTTTTAGCACGCATCCTAGCTGTTCTTTCTTTGCACTCATCAATGGAAATTCATAGCTTTGAGAGACTCATTGATATCATGCTTAGGTGGAATAGATCTAAGTTTCAAAGAATCAACATCAAGAGAAATTCTATCCACGTTCCTAGCTAACTCATCAATCTTAAGCTATTTTCTTCAATCAAAGTATTGAAATTCTTTTGCGAACTCATAAATTCCTTAACACTAGTATAAAAATCAGAGGGCGTCTTATTAAAATTTCCATAAGAGTTGTTGTAGGAATTACCATAATTATTAGAGGAATTACTAGGGAACGGCCTAGGATTAAAGTTTCCTCTATACGCGTTGTTGCCAAAATTGTTCCTACCAACAAAATTCACATCCATAGATTCATTATTATTCTCAATCAAAGTGGACAAATGCATATCATTAGGATCAGAAGAAACACTCTTATTAGCAAACAATTTCATAAGTTCATCCATCTTTCCACTCGAAACATTAATCTCTTCTATCGCATTAACCTTTTTACTAGTGGATCTTTCGATGTGCCATTGAGAATAATTAACCATAATATTATCTAGGAGTTTAGTAGCTTCTCCTAAAGTGATCTCCATAAAAGTGCCTCCCGCGGCCGAATCTAAAAGATTTCTAGAAGCAAAATTCAATCCGGCATAAAAAAATTGTATAATCATCCATAAATTCAAACCATGTGTAGGGCAGTTACGTATCATTAATTTCATTCTCTCCCAAGCTTGTGCAACATGTTCATGATCAAGTTGCTTAAAATTCATAATATCGTTCCTAAGAGAGATGATCTTAGCGGGAGGAAAATACTTAGAGATAAAAGCATCTTTGCACTTATTCCATGAATCAATACTATTTTTGGGCAAAGAAGAGAACCAAGTTTTAGCTCGATCTCTAAGAGAAAATGGAAATAGCTTCAACTTAACAATATCATTATCAACATATTTCTTCTTTTGCATATCACACAAATCAACAAAGTTGTTTATATGGGTAGCGGCATCTTCACTAGGAAGGCTAGAAAATTGATCTTTCATGACAAGATTCAACAAAGCAGCATTAATTTCACAAGATTCAGCAACGGTAATAGGAGCAATCGGAGTGCTAATAAAATCATTGTTGTTGGTATTGGAAAAGTCACATAATTTAGTATTATCTTGAGCCATCGTGACAAACAATCAATCCAACACACAAGCACACAAGAAGCAAGCGAAAAGAAGTGAACGGAAAAGAGGCGAAGAAAAGGCAAAGGTTTTCGAAAATCATTTTAGAAGTGGGGGAGAGGAAAACGAGAGGCGAATGGCAAATAATGTAATGCGAAGGAGAAGAGTTTGTGATGGGTACTTGGTATGTCTTCACTTGAGCGTAGACCTCCCCGGCAACGGCGCCAGAAATCCTTCTTGCTACCTCTTGAGCATGCGTTGGTTTTCCCTTGAAGAGGAAAGGATGATGCAGCAAAGGAGCGTAAGTATTTCCCTCAGTTTTTGAGAACCAAGGTATCCATCCAGTAGGAGATAACACGCAAGTCACCTAGTACCTACACAAACAATCAAGAACCTTGCAACCAACGTGATAAAGGGGTTGTCAATCCCTTCACGGTCACTCACAAAAGTGAGATCTGATAAAGATAATAAGATAAATATTTTTGGTATTTATGTTGTATAGATTGGAAAGTAAATATTGCAAAATAAAAGAACAGCAACAGAAATTGGCAAGTTGACGGGAAACTAATATGATGTAAAATAGAAGATTATATGATGTAAAATAGACCTGGGGGCCATAGGTTTCACTAGTGGCTTCTCTCAAGATAGCATATATTACGGTGGGTGAACAAATTACGGCCGAGCAATTGATAGAAAAGCGCATAGTTATGAGAATATCTAGGCAATCATCATGAATATAAGCATCACGTCCGTGTCAAGTAGACCGAAACAATTCTGCATCTACTACTATTACTCCACACATCGATCGCTATCCAGCATGCATTTAGAGTATTAAGTTCATAAGAATGTGATGAATTATATCTCCAAGAACATCGAGGAGAACTTTGTATTGAGAATCAAAGAGAGAGAAGAAGCCATCTAGATAATAACTGTGGACCCGAAGGTCTGTGGTAAACTACTCACACATCATCGGAGAGGCTATGGTGTTGATGTAGAAGCCCTCCATGATCGATCCCCCCTCCGGCGGAGCGCCGGAAAAGGCCCCAAGATGGGATCTCACGGGTACAGAAGGTTGCGGCGGTGGAAAAGTGGTTTCGTGGCTCCTCCTGATGTTTTTAGGGTATGGGAGTATATATAGGCGAAATAAATAGGTCGGTGGAGCTTCGTGGGGCCCACGAGGGTGGGGGCACGCCTACCCCCATGGGCACGCCCTCCTGCCTCGTGGCCGCCTCGCGGAGTTCCAGACTTCAACTCCAAGTCTTCTGGATTGCGTTTGTTCCAAGAAAGATCATCGCGAAGGTTTCATTCCGTTTGGATTCCGTTTGGTATTCCTTTTCTGCAAAACACTGATATAGGAAAAAAACAGGAATTGGCACTGGGCCTTCGGTTAATAGGTTAGTCCCAAAAATAATATAAAATAGCATATTAAAGCCCATTAAACATCCAAAACATATAATATAATAGCATGGAACAATAAAAAATTATAGATACGTTGGAGACGTATCAGCCGTCCGTTCGACGCTAGGTCGGATCTTCCACAATTTGAATAGCCGCGAGTACGACTCCATCAACCGCATTCTTGTAACACTTCCGCTTATCAATCTTCAAGGGTATGAAGATGCACTCCCTCTCTCTCGTTGCTAGCATCTCCTAGATTGATCTTGGTGACCCGTAGGCATTTTTTTTGATTTATTACTACGTTCCCCAACTGTGGCATCATGAGCTAGGTCTATGCGTAGATTCTATGCACGAGTAGAACACAAGTAGTTGTGGGCGATGATTTGTTCAACTTGCTTACCGTTACTAGTCTTATCTTAATTCGGCGGCATTGTGGGATGAAGCGGCCCGGACCGACCTTACACGTACGCTTACGTGAGACAGGTTCCACCGACTGACATGCACTTGTTGCATAAGGTGGCAAGCGGGTGTCTGTCTCTCTCACTTTAGTCGAATCGGATTTGATGAAGAGGGTCCTTATGAAGGTTAATAGCAATTGGCATATCACCGTTGTGGCTTTTGCTTAGGTAAGAAACGTTCTTGCTAGAAATCCATAGCAGCCACGTAAAACATGCAAACAACAATTAGAGGACGTCTAACTTGTTTTTGTAGGGTATGCTATGTGATGTGATATGGCCAAAAGGATGTGATGAATTATATATATGTGATGTATGAGATTGATCATGTTCTTGTAATAGGAATCACGACTTGCATGTCGATGAGTATGACAACCGGCAGGAGCCATAGGAGTTGTCTTAATTTATTTTATGACCTGCGAGTCAATATAAACGCATGTAATTACTTTACTTTCTCGCTAACCGTTAGCCATAGTAGTAGAAGTAATAGTTGGCGAGACAACTTCATGAAGACACGATGATGGAGATCATGGTGTCATGCCGGTGACGATGGTGATCATGCCGCGCCTTGAAGATGGAGATCAAAAGCGCAAGATGATATTGGCCATATCATGTCCCTTTATGAATTGCATGTGATGTTTATCATGGTTGCATCTTATTTGCTTAGAACCACGGTAGCACAAATAAGATGATCCCTCACAAAATTTCAAGAAAAGTGTCCCCCCTAACTGTGCACCATTGTGAAGGATCGTTGTTTCAAAGCACCATGTGATAATCGGGTGTGATAGATTCTAACATTCGCATACAACAGGTGTAAGCCAGATTTACACATGCGAAACACTTAGGTTGACTTGACGAGCCTAGCATGTACAAACATGGCCTCGGAACACAAGAGACCAAAAGGTCGAACATGAGTCGTACAGTAGATGCGATCAACATGGAGATGTTCACCGTTGATGACTAGTCCGTCTCACGTGATGATCGGACACGGCCTAGTCGATTCGGATCATGTATCACTTAGATGACTAGAGGGATGTCTATCTGAGTGGGAGTTCATTAAATAATTTGATTAGATGAACTTAATTATCATGAACTTAGTCCAAAATTGTCCTTGCAAATTATGTTGTAGATCAATGGCTCGCGCTTTAGCTCCTTGTTTTAATACGTTCCTAGAAAAGATTAAGTTGAAAGATATTGTAAGCAATTGTGCGGACTAGGGCCATAGTATGAGGATTGTCCTCACTACTACACAGAAGGCTTCTGTCTTTGATGCACCGCTCAGTGTGCCAACCCCTCTAGCGTCGTCTGTGGATGTTGTGAACATCTAGCAGACACGTTCTGATGACTACTTGATAGTTTAGTGCGTCATGCTTTACGGCTTAGAACCGGGGCTCCATAGGCGTTTTGAATGCCATGGAACATATGAGATGTTCCAAGAGTTGAAATTGGTATTTCAGGCTCATGCCCGTGTTGAGAGGTTTGAGACCTCTGACAAGATCTTTGTCTACAAGATGGAGGAGAATAGCTCAGCCAGTGAGCATGTGCTCAGAATGTTTGGGTGCTTCAATCACTTGAATCAAGTGGGAGTTAATCTTCCAGATAAGAGAAGTGATTGACAGTGTTCTCCTGTCACTATCACCAAGCTGCTAGAGCTCCATGATGAACTATAACATGCAAGGGAAGATGATCCCAGAGCTGTTCGTCGTGCTTAAGGCCGTGAAGGTAGAAATCAAGAAGGAGCATCAAGTGTTGATGGTTAACAAGACCACTCGTTTCAAAAGGGAAAGGGCAAGAAGGGAAACGTCATGGATGGTAAGCTAGTTGCCGCTCTAGTGAAGAAACCCAAGAACCCAAACCCGAGACGAAGTGCTTCTATTAGGGGAACGGTCATCGGTAGCGGAACTGCCTCAAATACTTGGTAGATAAGAAGGCTGGCAACTTCAACAAAAGTATATTTGATATATGTGTTATTGATGTGTACCTTACTAGTACTCCTACTAGCACCTGGGTATTAGATACCGGTTCAGTTGCTAAGATTGGTAACTCGAAACAAAAGCTACGGAAGAAACAGAGACTAGCTAAGGGTGAGGTGACGATGTGTGTTGGAAGTGTTTCCAAGGTTGATGTGATCACCATCGCACGCTCCCACTACCTTCGGGGTTAGTGTTGAACCTAGATAAATGTTGTTTGCATTGGTGTCTGCATTGAGCATGAACATGATTAGATCATGTTTATTGCAATACTGTTATTCATTTAAGTCAAAGAATAATGGTTATTCTGCTTAAATGAATAACACCTTCTATGGTCATGCACCCAATGTGAATGGTTTATTGAATCTCGGTCGTAGTGATACACATGTTCATAACATTGATGCCAAAAGATGTAGAGTTGATAATGATAGTACCACCTTCTTGTGGCACTGCCGCTTAGGCCATATTGGTGTAAAGCGCATGAAGAACCTCCATGCCGATGGACTTTTGAAGTCACTTGATTTTGAATCACTTGACACATGCGAACCAGCCTCATTGGCAAGATGACTGAAACCCCGTTTTCTGGAACAAAGGAACGGGCAAGTGACTTGTAGGAAATCATACATGCTGATGTGTGCGGTCCGATGAGTGTTGACGCGTGCGGTGGATGTCGTTATTTTCTCACCTTCACCGATGAATTGAGTAGATATGGGTATATTTACTTAATGAAGCATAAGTCTGAAACGTTTAAAAAGTTCAAGCAATTTCGGAGTGAAGTTAAGAATCATTGTAACAAGAAGATCAAGTTCCTACGATCTGATCAAGGGGAGAGTATCTGAGTTATGAGTTTGGCAATCACTTAAGACAAGTTGGAATAGTTTCACAATTGACGCCACCTGGAACACCATAGCGTAATGGTGTGTCCGAACATCGTAATCGAACCTTATTGGATATGGTGCGTTATATGACGGCTCTTGCCGATCTACCACTGTCGTTTGGGGTTATGCATTAGAGAAACTACATTCACTTCAAATAGGGCACCATCTAAGTCCGTGGAAATGACACCGTATGAACTATGTTTTGCAAGAAACCTAAGTTGTCGTTTCTTAAGGTTTGGGGCTGCGATGCTTATGTCGAAAGGCTTCAGCCAGAAAAGCTCAAACCCAAAGCGGACAATTGTGTCTTCATAGAATACCCAAGGAAGACGATTGGGTATACCTTCTATCTCAGATCTGAGGGCAAAGTGTTTGTCACTATGAACAAGTCCTTTCTCGAGAAAGAGTTTCTTTCGAAAGAATTGAGTGGGAGGAAGATAGAACTTGATGAGGTTGTTGAACCTTTACTTCAACCAGATAGTAGCGTGGCACAGGAAGATGTTTCTGTGGCACCTACGTCATTTGAAGAGAAAGCTAATGATGATGATCATGAAGCTTCAGATCAAGTTACTATCGAATCTCATAGGTCGACAAGGGTGAGTACAACTTCTGAGTAGTAACCCCATTTTAAAGGTCATGTTGTTGGACAACAGTGAACCTACATCCTATGGAGAAGCGATGGTGGGCCCAGATTCCAACAAATGGCTAGGAGCCATGAAATCCGAGAAAGGATCCATGTATGAGAACAAAATATGGACTTCGGTGGACTTGCCCGATGATCGGCAAGCCATCGAGAAATCTTTAAGAAGAAGACAGACGCTGATGGTAATGTCACCATTTATGATGCTCGACTTGTCTCAAAGAAGTTTCTGACAAGTTCAAGGAGTTGACTGTGATGAGACTTTCTCAATCATAGCGATGCTAAAGTCTGTTATGTTAGCAGTTGCTACATTTTTCATTTACGAAATCTGGCAGATGGATGACAAAACAAAGTTTCCTTGACGGTTTTCGTGAGGAAAGGATGTATATGATACAACCATAAGGTTTTGTCAATCCTAAGGATGCTAAAAGGTATGTAAACTCCAGCGATCCTCCTATGGACTGGAGCAAGCATCTCGGAGTTGGAACATACGCTTTGATGAGGTGATCAAAGCTTTTGGGTTTATACAAAGTTTGCAAGAAACTTGTATTTGCAAGAAAGAGAGTGGGAGCACTACAACATTTTTGATAAGTATATGTGGATGACATATTGTTGATCGGAAATGATGTAGAATTTCTGGAAAGCATAAAGGGTTGTTTGAATGAAGTTTTTTCAAAGGAAGACCTGGGTAAAACTGCTTACATATTGGGTATCAAGATCTATAGAGATAGATCAAGACGCCTGATAAGACTTTCACAGAGCACATACCTGGACATGATTTTGAAGGAGTTCAAAATGGATCAGTCAAAGGAGTTCTTGCCTGAGTTGTAAGGTGTGAAGTTAAGACTTGAGGCTCGACCACGGCAGAGAAAGAGAAAGGACGAAGGTCGCCCCCTATGCCTTAGCCATAGGCTCTATACGGTATGACATGCTGTGTACCGCACCTAATATGTGCCTTGCCACGTGTCTGGCAAGGGGGTACAAGAGTGATCCAGGAGTGGATCATTGGACAACGGTCAAAATTGTCCTTAGAGGAATAAGGAAATGTTTCTCGGTTTTGGAGGTGATAAAGAGTTCGGTGTAAAGGGTTACGTCGATGCAAGCTTTAACACCTATCCGGATGACTCTGAGTAGCAAACTGGATACGTATAGTGGAGCAACCATTTGGGATAGCTCCAAGTGGAGCGTGGAAGCAGCATCTACGATATGACACAGAGATTTGTGAAGTACATACTGATCTGAATGTTGCAGACCCATTGACTAAAACCTCTCTCACAAGCATAACATGATCAAACCCCAGAACTCATTGAGTCTTAATCACATGGTGATGTGAACTAGATTATTGACTCTAGTAAACTCTTTGGGTGTTAGTCACATGGCGATGTGAACTATGGGTGTTCGATTCATCACAATGCAACTAGATTATTGACTCTAGTGCAAGTGGGAGACTGTTAGAAATATGCCCTAGAGGCAATAATAAAATGGTTATTATTACATTTCCTTGTTCATGATAATTGTCTATTGTTCATGCTATAACTGTATTAACCGGAAACCGTAATACATGTGTGAATACATAGACCACAACATGTCCCTAGTGAGCTTCTAGTTGACTAGCTCGTTGATCAATATATGGTTGTGGTTTCTTGACCATGGACATTAGATGTCGTTGATAACGGGATCACATCATTAGGAGAATGATGTGATGGACAAGACCCAATCCTAAGCATAGCACAAGCTCGTGTAGTTCATTCGCTAGAGCTTTTCTAATGTCAAGTATCATTTCCTTAGACCATGAGATTGTGCAACTCCAGGATACCGTAGGAATGCTTTGGGTGTATCAAACGTCACAACGTAACTGGGTGACTATAAAGGTGCACTACAGGTAGCTCCGAAAGTATTTGTTGAGTTGGCACGAATCGAGACTGAGATTTGTCACTCCGTATGACATAGAGGTATCTCTAGGCCCACTCTGTAATGCATCATCATAATGAGCTTAGTGTGACTAAGGAGTTAGTCACGGGATCATGCGTTACAGAACGAGTAAAGAGACTTGTCGATAACGAGATTGAACAAGGTATAGGGATACTGACGATCGAATCTCGGGCAAGTAACATACCGATAAACAAAGGGAATTGTATACGGGATTGATTGAATCCCCGACATCGTGGTTCATCCGATGAGATAATCGTGGAAGATGTGGGAGCCAATATGGGTATCCAGATCCCGCTATTGGTTATTGGACGAGGTGTCTCGGTCATGTCTGCATGGTTCCCGAACCCGTAGGGTCTACACACTTAAGGTTCGGTGACGCTAGAGTTGTAATGGGAATATTATGTGGTTACCGAAGGTTGTACGGAGTCCCGGATGAGATCCCGGACGTGACGAGGAACTCCGGAATGGTCCGGAGGTGAAGATCGATATATTGGACGAAGGGTATTGGAGTCTGGAATTTGTTCCGGGAGTACCGGGTGACGACCAGCGTGTCCGAAAGGGGTTTTGGAGGCCCCGGCAAGCGTTGGGGGGGCCTTATGGGCCAAGGGGAGGGGGCACATCAGCCCACTAAGGGGTTGTGCACCCCTCCCACCCCATCTCACGTAACCTGGAGAGGTAGGGGTGCCTCCCCTAGGGCAGCCACCCCTCCCGGCTTGGGGGGCAAGTTTCCCAGGGGAGGGGGCGCCCAAACCCATCTAGGGTTCCCCTGTGGCCGCCGCCCCTCCCCTAGGGAAACCCTAGGGCGCCTCCTCCTCCCCCCCTTTCCCCTATATATAGTGAGGGAGAGAGAGGGCAGAAGCACCCCTTCCCCTGGCGCAGCTCTCCCTCCTCCTACACCTCCTCCTCCTCTGTAGTGCTTGGCGAAGCCCTGCCGGAGAACCACGAGCTCCACTACCACGCCGTCGTGCTGCCGGAGTTCTCCCTCAACTTCTCCTCTCCCCTTGCTGGATCAAGAAGGAGGAGACGTCCCCGGGATGTACGTGTGTTGAACGCGGAGGCGCCGTCCGTTCGGCGCTAGATCGGATCTTCCGCGATTTGAATCGCCGCGAGTACGACTCCATCAACCGTGTTCTTGTAACGCTTCCGCTTAGCGATCTTCAAGGGTATGAAGATGCACTCCCTCTCTCTCATTGGTAGCATCTCCTAGATTGATCTTGGTGACACGTAGGAATTTTTTTTTGATTTATTACTACGTTCCCCAACATCACTTATGTCTTAATATTCATGCCATGATTAGACATATGATCAAGTTTATGCTAGGTAGCATTCCACATCAAAAATTATATTTTTTATCATTTACCTACTCGAGGACGAGCAGGAATTAGGCTTGGGGATGCTGATACGTCTCCGTCGTATCTATAATTTTTTATTGTCTCATTTCATGCCAATATTATACAACTTTCACATATTTTTGGCAACATTTTATATGATTTATTGGACTAACCTATTGATCCAGTGCCCAGTGTCAGTTCCTGTTTTTTGCATGTTTTTTGTTTCGTAGAATATACATATCAAACGAAGTCCAAATGCAATACAATTTTACGAAGAATTGTTTTGGAATACATGTGATTTTTGGGAGGTGGAATCAACGCAAACGTAGGCCCACAGAGACCACAAGACACTAGGGCGCGCCCCAGGTCCCCGCCCGTGGTGGTGGGTTGTGCCCTCGTCGAACGTCGGTTGGAGCTCTACTTCGGGCCCAAGGAAGCTTATATCCAGAAAAAAAATCGTGTTAAAATCTGAGCGCAATCGGAGTTATGGATCTCCCGGAATATAAGAAACGGTTTTCGGCCAGATCCGGGAGCGCGAAACAGAAGAGAACAGAGAAGGAGATCCAATCTCGGAAGGGCTCCTGCCCCTCCGCCGCCATGGAGGCCATGGACCAGAGGGGGAACTCTCCTCCCATACAGGGGGGCAAGGAAGAAGAAGAAGAAGAAGGGGGCCTCCCCCCCTCTCTCGATGGCGCCGGAGTGCCGCCGGGGTAAGGATCGTGATGGCCATCTACACCACCAATCTTGCTACCGTGAATACCAACTCTCTCCCCCTCCATGCAACGGTGTAACACCCCTTCTCCCCATTGTAATCTCTACTTAAACATGGTGCTCAACTCCATATATTATTTCCCAATGATATTTGGCTATCCTACGATGTTTGAGTAGATCGGTTTTGTCCTGTGGGTTAATCGTGATCTTGGTTGGTATGATTGTATATTTTATTTATGGTGCTGTCCTACAGTGCCCTCCGTGTCGCGCAAACGGAGGGATCCTCACTGGAGGGTGTTGCAACATGTTCATGGTTCGCTTATGGTGGGTTGCGAGAGTGACCGAAGTTTAGACCCGGGTAAGTGGGTTATGGCGTATGGGAGTAAAGAGGACTTGATACTTAATGCCATGGTTGGGTTTCACGACCTTAATGATCTTTAGTAGTTGCGGAAGCTTGCTAGGGGTCCAATCATAAGTGCATATGATCCAAGTAGAGAAATTATGTTAGCTCATGCCTCTCCCTCATATAAAATTACAAGAATGATTACCGGTACTTGTTATCGATTGTCTAGAGACAAATGACTTTCTTGTTGACAAAAGCTATCCACTTTTATTGTCTTACAATTTACTCATAGTTTTATTCTCGCAAAGTACTCGTAGTTTTATTCTTATAAAATAGCTTCATACTTGTTCTAGTCAAAGCAACCGTCAAGTGTGCGTAGAGTTGTATCAGTGGTCGATAGAACTTGAGGGAATATTTGTTCTACCTTTAGCTCCTCGTTGGGTTCGACATTCTTATTTATCGAAGAAAGCTACAAACGATCCCCTATACTTGTGGGTTATCAACCCCCGTCACTACCGACGACCGAGGTCGCCGACGGAAGACGGAGGACGGTGGCGGAAGGACTCGCAGCTGCTAGGTCGCCCTTTATTTCTTCTAAGGGAGGAAAGAAAAGCGATTCTTTTTCGACTAGTGTTTTCACCCGCTAGTGTATGTGGATACCTGTCAGACTCTCCATGACAGTATTGCCATGTATATGAAATGAGAAATGGTTTTGAGCTTATACACGAATCTTGACAACGACGCGGACGAGTGAAGATCTGTTGGTACCTAGCAGTACCACGTAAATTTTCATTTTCGTGTGCTCCTGCATATGCATGTGGTGTGAGCTGCGTGTGAAACAGGGGCGAGATCGTGCATCTCAGGTGAAACAGAGGACAATCGAGGTGATGGATATCGACGGTGGACGACGGCAAACGAGAGCTCGAGAAGAAGCAGTTGATGGCGAGGAAGCGGAGGAAACCTAGGCGTTGCCACCTCCAGGGTGGTCGTAGCCGACATCTAGGAAAAAGAGATACATGGCCTCCACAAGCCTCGAATGCGGCGGCGAGCAAAAGGCGGCTCCACCCCACCCCGCGAAACAAGGCTCGCCTCGTCCACGCATCGCGGTAGCCGGCGGCCGCCCCCTCATCAACCACGAACCAGCGGCGGCGGCGCTCGCTGTCGAGGCAGGCGAGACACCGGGGAGCCATGCTTGTGCAGCCACACCAAGACATGTCGCGGAGCGTATTTGCCGTCCCAACCGGCCCCTGAGGACGGCCAACGCCTAAGAGGGTGAAGGGGGCCTGACCGCCGCGTTATGCCCCTCGACGGCCATAGACGAAGAAGGAGGAGGTCGCCGGCCGATCTATCTTGCACGGATGTGGTCAGTGGAGCGGTGGAGGGAAGCGTGGAAATGGCTGGCAAAAAATGAGGATGGATAAAGTGGTCGGGACGATATACGTCGAGTCGATAGCGTTCACTACAGTGCGAACAATTTCTTTCATCCTAGTCGGTACGCGGCAGTCATCTGTGCAATGAGATTCGTGCGACCCATCCAACGGCCACTCAATCATCCGCTCATAATTTTCACTTAAAATGAACGTTAGGTGTATAACGTTTTCGAGTATGATATAATAAAATAAATATATATAAAGATAACGATACGAGAAGATATTTCGTTTCCTAGTCGGAAACCTTAAATCGTCAGCCCATATATGCGGGAGCCAGCCAGTGCTCCAACTCCAGGATCTCTGCCTGCACGCAGGTGGATCTCACGACCAGCGACCGCACCAACTCGCCAGGTAAGCGGCAGGGTCCGAATTTATCTACCTCCAACTAACTATGCTTCCGTACGTTTCTCAAAAAAAAAAAAAGAGGTTCCACATGAAGTAATAAGAGAGCAAAGCTTTCCCATGATAGACCAGTCTCCACGAAGAAACAACAACAGGACAGATCAGTCTCCACCAAGAAACAACAACCCAACGATCCGTTCCAAAGCCTTCCACAGGTGTGCATTTTTACTTTATCTACTACCACGTAATAGTATCCAGTGCGTGTGACTCGTGATTCATCGCCAGTTTACTTAGATTCTAGTATGAAAAACAGCTGAGTAATAAACTCTAAAATAACCAGAAAAAACATGAATTCGATGATATTCTGTTGTAACAAAATCTGTTTATGTGTGTTTGTTGCCAGAAATTTAATTGCTTCTCCTGACATGTATGGTTGTGCTTCAGGATGTCCTATGTTTGATCCTATCAAAGCTGCCCCTGAATGAAATTGTTCGGACAAGCCTCTTTCAACCAAGTGGAGACACACATGGACGTCATGCCCTAATCTAATATTTGATGCTGCCACGATGTGTGCCAACAGTACTACTTCCAGCAAAGAGCAGCGCACGCGGGTTTTCATTGCAAGTGTCAATGTTGTCTTGAAGCAGTGTGGTGCTACGGCTGTTGAAGAATTTCAGATCAAGTTCCCATTCGACAACCTGCTAGTTGATCATCTCAATAACTGGGTGAAATTTGCTGTCCTGTCACGGGCAAAGAATCTAGCAATTGAGTTGGAGCCCGAGGACTTAAGATGCTGCAAACATGATCGGCACGTGTTCCCGTTTGAGCTTTTCGACAAGCAAAGCATGTCCCGCCTCGAGGCAATTCATCTCGGCTTCGTATCACTTAAAGCACAACCCAACTTTAGTGGTTTCCCAAACCTCAAAGCGCTTGATCTTCGCATTGTGGATGTCTCTTCAAATGATCTTCAGCTTGTTCTGTCAAGTTGCTCCAATCTTGAGAGATTAAGCATCGTTATGTGCCATCCGCATGATGGCATAAGGGTGTCACTTCCGCGTCGGCAACACTTGCACGTGGCGCACAGTTGCATAAACAAAATACACTTCATCTCCAAGAACCTCCGAACTTTTGTATATGATGGATTTATGGTACCTCTTGATCTCAGTGAAAGTCTGCAACTAGGACATGTGGAAATGAAGTTTCCTTCGTTAACGCTAGAGCATGCCATTACTGAACTTCCCCGAGCGATGCTCCATGCACAGAACCTGAATCTGAGTGCAGGCATGACATTGAAGGTTTGCTGCTCGATCACTCTGATGCTATGATTACATCCCCCTCACATCTATTCACTTGGTTAAACCTGCATTTGTAGGTATTTTACTTGCCAGAGGGTGTGACCAAGTTTTCTCATCTGAAGTATCTACAGCTGAGGTTGTATTTTTCTGGTCAGGACAATCTCCTCTCGTTGGCTTCTTTTCTCAAAGGTGCCCCTCTACTAGAAGAGTTAGATATACATGTAAGTTATCATCATCTTATCCCTTACAATGCATACCTCCTATATCATCTGTTACCTACTCGCATTGTCTTCATGTGTTCTCTGTGACTGAAGAAGCCACTGTACAAGAATAAAATGCTAATGTTATTCTTGATCTATGCAGTTTCTGCGCCGCTCCTTTCCGCTGAATGACTTTGAGAAGTTATCTATCAGGAGCCTTCCTCCGTGTCGCCACGGTCATCTTAAGAGGGTGCTCATCACAGGGTTCCATGGGGCCCGGGGTGAGATTGAACTTGCAGCTCATGTTGCAGATAACTCCACCAGGCTTCAGGCCTTGGTCATAGATCCAGTCATGAGAGGTGTGAATAGGAATATGCTTACTTTAACGCCCGAGGGAAGAGCTATGTACTGGGATCTTGCCCGTAAGAATGCTAAGAAGTACCTTGCCAGGAGAGTCGCACAGGGTGCACGGTTTGATGTTCTGTGATGATGATTGAATGCTGTAGATGAGGTTGCAACGATGATGCATTACTGTGTAGGGGCTTGGTTTTAGGAATAATTCTACTCCCTCCTATCCGAATTAATTGACGTAGTTTCTGTACAATGTGTAGAGGACATTGTATTAGCTGATGCTATCAATGTGTAGGGGGACATTGTATTAGCTGATGCTATCAATGTGTAGAGGACTTTGCATTTTGCATAAACTATGGTTTCTTGCAATCGTGTTACCTTTGCCTCCCTGATTATCTAAAAAAAGCCAACTCTGAACAGAACGTCTCTCCACCCCGCGAGTTCTATGTGCCATAGCTTGGTCCTGTCTGCACAGACACTGTTCCACGATTATCACAAGGTGAATCCAATTGTTATCGAAAACTTACCGATTTCTGGTGAGCCATATAGTCCAGAAAATAGCTGTAGCCGCCAAAGTCCAAGATCTCCGCTTCATACGCTAATATTGCGTGCCACACAAATTGGAGACGTTAGCCAGCTCCTTGTTGCTACTTAACTCAATGCCTAGTAAATTCAGAACACCCCTCGTGCTGCTGCATTGCTTCAGCACATATCTCACTTTGATCCTTTGCATGATAAGCAGGCAAGCAAAGAACCCACAAACCTTTTCCGGTGTCAACTTCCTTTTGCATTTTGATATCGTACTTATCAGACGCTTCAGCTTGGTAGACAGAATTGCCGCTGCATGAGACTGGCTAACCTGAAAGTCCCAGACAGAAACAGAACTAACCAAGTCAGCAAAAAAGCATTAGAATTTTCGAAAATTGCATATGGGTCATACTGGCATATAGTAGCACTATCTCAGCCCTTGTACCTCCTCGGGATCCACGCTTATGCATGTATATGCGCGGGTATTCACTTCACGCGTGCATTTCTGAACAGTGGTCATGTGGGTTGTCTTTAGTCATTTATGAGGCCCAGCTAGCAGGGTCCAGTACGGTCCTAGTGATTTCTGTTTTTCTAGGGCCGTCCAAAGCGGCATCTGGGCCATTAGCTTGACAACTTGGGAATGGCCCACTGGTCAGCCCAGCAGCCAGATGCTTCCAGTATAAGCTTTATCCGTCAGGTGTAAATCTGGATACCCATTATCTGATGCCCTCAACAGCCTAATCATTGCTGGACACTCACACCTACAGGATCTTGTATTCTCACGGAGAGGCTTCCCCTGGAACACAAACAAATTTTCAACGGGATTAAATTATTTTTCCCAGGTGTAAAAGTGTATTGCTTGTGTGAAGTTGAAGCTTTATATTCTTACCGAGCATCCACATACAATCTCCTGCATGGTCTTCCTTCTATCAGGATTGAGCCTGTTTTTCCCGTATCTAATGCCGAAGCCATGCTCCCACGAATATAAGTTTAAAAATCGTTAGCCTCTGTCAGCGAGTCGAAATTTGTCCCTAGCTCTGGCTTCACTACTTCGTCCCACTCCCTGTCCACAAAGCCCCTGATAGTCTTCTCAAGCGCTCCCACCCTGCCTGGGCAGGGTGGCCGCTCAATTGGATTTGCGCCCACACGTACCCTGAAGAAACACCAAATATCAACGCCAATTTCAGAACACATAACAACTTCTAGATTTCCTGTCGCATCGACAGTTACACTGTTAGTCCTCAACATCAGAGTTCAAGGTCACAAGACTGCACTGCCATAAAACATTTTTGTAAGTGCCAACAGCTATGCTAAGTGTTTGTAGACTTTCAGAATTACAGGCATTTTTAGCCCAACTCTGTGCACTGGGTTTCTAATAAACAAATTTTTTTAGTTTTTTTTCCCGTTTGTAAAGTGAAAACATTTTTTCCCAGTACCACCTATCACAGTCAACACTAAGAATTCAGGGGAGGGCAGACAAGCAGAGCCACCCTCACTACTTTTTAGTTGATGCAATTTTTTTCTCACAGCGACCAGCTGCTTGTACTCAGTCCAGAAAATTCAGTTCGCTCTTCCACGCCTATCTTGCATTTTATACATCTAAACACGGACAGTTTCAGGTGGTGGGTCACAACCATAGCATTTTTGTAGTACAGTACAAAAATACCAGGAAATAGTTAGCTTGAAGATGTACTACCTTCTAATCCAGCCGGTCGACTTCGGATCAGGCTTTACCGCCGACTCCCCCGACTCCGCTGGGGCGCTCTCGCCAGTGCACTCGCCGGCGGCGGCGCCGCAACTGTCGTGGGCAGCCACAGAAGAGGCCGGCACCCCACCTCTCCGCCTGCCCGCGCCCTTCGCTGATCTCATCCTGCTTGGAGCACGCCGACGCCGTGCCGGCTGGAAAGATGGGCAACCTTGTGCCGCATACGAAAAGAAAGGAACAGTTAAATGGATGCTCCCGTTGAGAGGGAATGCAGATTGTGCTGCGGCGGGGAGGGGGGTTTTAGGATGAGGTTACCTGAACACTGGATCTACTGGGAAGACGCCTCCGCCGCCGCCTATTCGCGCGTGCCTCCCTTCCCCTTTCCTCTCTTCACCACAAGAGCTTTTTTTTCCGCCCCCACAATACAAGGTTTTTTTTAAACATCAGTACAGACGCAAGTGCTCATACATACGCGCATACATCCACCCCTATGAACGCACACACGCACACCCTATTCCTATGAGCACCTTCGAGAGACTGAGACGGCATGTACTCTTGAAATTTACGAAGTCACCGTAGGCACCTCGTCGTCGACGTGAACGTCTTCTTCCATCGAAAGCACATCGCCGGAAATACTGAAATAAATTCAGAAATAATGCGAACACCGGGACTTGAACCCTAATGAAATAAGGATACACTGTCTTTCTAACCATCCAACTACAGGTTGGTTCGCCAATACAACCTGGGTCGGCAGACGCATAGCTAACATACATCCACCGCCCCCAAGCCCCTCAAAACCAAACCACCCTGCGACGACATAACTGCGGTAGATACTATCAAGAGGGGAAAAAAATTCATCGCTCCGGATATTCAGACGGCCCGAGGACTCTCCAGAATTAACGAGGTGGCAATTTTTATTATATTTTTTTCTCTGCATGCTACGAACGAAGCAACAGCAGAACGTACGCACTCACACGTGGTCGTGTGCGTTCCGCGGTGGCGGCGGCTTTTGAACGGGAAAATCTGGACCATGGTCCTGGATCCACGTTCTGACACGGACAGCTTAGCCCACTTCCGTCAGCTCCCGCCAGCCGAACGTTCACCCCCACCGCGTATTCCTACCGTACCTGCACCCCATACAACGGCCCCACCTCATATCGTCCCATTTTCTGTCGGCAGCGCTAATATGCATTCAATGCGTCTGGCTGGGCAAATTTGACAATTTTGACCTGTGGACGAAATCAAATCACAGAATGAACTGCCCACAAAACTTTTTCACGCGGCTGACCTTTTTGTGTGGCGCCCGACACACCGGCGCCACACCCTACGGTGCAGCGCCTAGCTCGGGGGCGTTGCACCTCTGTCCACCGTGGCAGCCCCTGGGCCCGCACCCAGCAGTGCAGCACCTCCGAGCTAGGCGCCACACATGTAATGTGCAACGCCTAGCCCTTAGGCGCTGCACGGTGACTTAGATGCAGCCGTCGCGGCCCTCTCCTCCCCAACCCAGCCCATTGCACCAGTTACAGAAGAAGCGGCAGCGGCGGCCCTCTCCTCTCCCCCTCTCAATCCCCTCTCCCAAATCCTTCAGATCTAACTATTTGGTCTGTGGATTCCTCCACCAATCCATCCTAGAAGGTACTCTCCTCCGATCCCCTTCTTTCTATCCATAGAATGTATGCTATTTTGAAGATTTGGGGAACCTTTGTTTGAATCTTGCATGTATTGAATCTTGCATGTATTAGATTTTGGGAACCTTTGTTAGATTAGAATGTTGCATCTATTAGAATCTTGCATGTATTAGATACCTAATTTTGCAACCCTAGTTTAGTTGATTTTATTGAAAAGATATGGTTTGGGTACATAGGTTGACATGTTATTTCTATGGAAAAGATATTTGTATTGAATCTTGCATGAAGTATGCCTAGTTTTGTTTATTTGTATTGAAATTATATTTGTATTGACAAGAATGCTTTGGATACATGTGCTTTGAATTTTGCATATAGTAGGCGTACTTTAGTTTATTTTTATTCAAAAGATAATCCTGTTGACAAGAAAGCTTTGTTTGAAATAGTTAGGATGGTTTGGCTTCTCGATGATCACTGGGACCATCAACACCGGTCGTACGCTATGTCGGTGGAGCAGCGGGTAATAATGAAATTGGCCGGTATTATGAATTTCGTGTTTATGTGAAACACAAATGCCCCATATGTAATTTTCTGATTTGCTTGTTTGTAGGAGCTTCAACCTCTGAAGATTCGGTCTCACGGGGTCAACCTTGGGGGGATGCGCTATGATGAGCGATACACACCGTATGTAAGGGAGACAGAACTCCCCCCTTTCATTCAATTGGTCAGCCGGTTGACGCCACCACACAATGCTGCAGCAATCACCACGCTTGTTGATCGTTGGAGGCTGGAGACACACAGTTTCCATCTTCGGACCGGGGAGATGACCGTGACGCTCCAGGATATTGCTATGATCGCCAGTTTTCCTATCGAGGGGAATTCTCTATGTATGAGCACCGATTCTGATGGGTGGCGTGAGCAGATGCATGCCCTTATCGTTATGGTTCCTCCGGAGCCTCCGGAACCAGCAGCAAAAGACAAGAAGAAGGAAAGAGTCGCAGTCGGTGCTCCTTTCAGCTGGATTGCATGGAACTTTGGTACTTGCCCCGAGGAAGCTAATGAGGATGAGGTCAAGACATTTTCTCGTGTCTACATGTGGTACGTTATATCCAGGACTATGTTTGCTGATGGCACAGGCAAGAATCCTCCATGGATATGGCTGAAGGCGTTGACCGTCTTCGATAGCAAATGGAGTTGGGGTTCGGCGACACTGGCTTACTTGTATAGACAGGTACAAAGTTGTTTATTTTTCACTTCATTGCTACATTATCAATGTGATCTTCCTGTTAATTCAATCATGTTCTCTTTTATGTGCAGTTGGATGACGCCTGTTGTAGGAAATCTGGAGGTATTGGTGGTTGTATGCTCGCACTATGTATATGGAGCTGGGAGCGATTGCCGGTTGGACGACCGAAGACCGTGAAGTTCGAGGATTGGGACGACAAAGACGACCCACTACGGCTCCCCACTTGGGCTTACAAGTGGGATGTGCTAAATGAGACGACGGATGATCCCTCGGTCATGTACAAGTTGTACACGAGCGAGCTGGACACGGTCACAGCTGAGCAGGTGACTCGGCATTGCATAAGTGATTCTCATGCTTCTATCGTAACTCGAAATCAATTTTGCATTCTATGCTATTTTGCAGGTGGAATGGGAGCCGTATGGAAGAGGGGATAGTTTTGGTAACCCTATAGAGTTCAGGCTGAATCCGATGTGCACTAGGGATAGGGATATTTGGCATATGCGGTGCCCACTCATATGCAACTGGGCGGTTGAGCTTCACCTGCCACATCGGGTGTACTGCCAGTTTGGTTTGTTCCAGCCACACCCGCCGGAGTGGGAGGACACGGACAAGTTGCTACACGCGTAAGATATAATTAACCTTGAGCACTTAGCAGCTTCTCGGCGGTTTCGATGGTGCTAATATTCTGTTTCCAACTTGCAGGTTGGATAGAAGAAGGCAGCGGAAGGTCAAGGATTGGGCCAAGCATCACAGGAAGTATGGCGTACAGTTCGCGCTTAGTGTGGAGCAAGCTAAGGCTGGAAAACGAGCCCAGCTTTGTGAGCACTGCCCGATCGAACAACTATCTCACATGGTTTCTTGCAAGTACCCGTGTGGATGTATGCAAGTCGGCGTATGCTGAGGAGATTTTGGAAGATCCCACCGTTTTCGATTAGCTAACCCAGCACCAGTACAACAAATTAGTCAGGGAAGGCGCCTCAGTCCCTACAGCTCCAATGATGAACTTTGTGTTATTTCCCCTTTTTGCTTTTCCATTCGCACTATTCACATCTTCGCTTGCCTAACACGTTAATGCCGTTTCTGTTCATAGCGTGCCCAGATCAAGAAAGCAGTTGATGAGACCGAGACTATTCTAGACACAACCCCGGTTGGGAAAAGCGATGGGGAAGGTGCACTTTGAGCATTCATTAAGGTTCACATCTCCTTCAAACTACCACTTAACATGTGTTGCTACGTTCGATAGCTCATTCATTTGTACATGTTGCAGCGCCAGGGCCAAAAGTTAAGGCGTCTATCAAACCTTTTCGGTTGTCGTGACCCCGAGTATGTATCACCTGAACGGTCTAGGTCGGCGACACCATCAGATCCCACTTCTGGCCATGGTGATCCTTTGGAGGATGAGGATGTGGGTGCGGTCACCCAAGAGGTATGGCATGAGCATATATTCAATTATTAATGCATTGCTAAATTTATCTTCACACACGGTCTTTTCCATATCTTTTGTTTTTGTAATAGGTTGCTGATGATATGACCTTGGGGACCTATCAAGTTCGGTCAGCATACGAGTTAAAGCCTAGGAAGGGAATCAATAAATACACACCTGAAGACTTCACCCAAAGAGGCAAAAGGACGGCCGGCACCTTGCGGATGGCGGCTTTGGATGACTATGTGGATGACGTGGAGGAACCAGAGCCGGAGCCGGAGCGTGTTGCTCTTCCTAGGAAGGCGAAGAAGATAGCCAGCAGGAGGGGGGAGGAGCCAAAAAGCGCACAAGGAACTAGTAGTCGTCCTCTATTTGTTATGTAACTCGCCTAGTGAGCGTTTTGCTTATGTCGAACTTGTCATGTCGTTGAACTTGGAGTGGTGGTAGCTCTTAGTAATGTTGAACTTGAAGTGATCGTATGTCTTAGTAATGTTGAACTTGAAGTGATGCTCACTCTAAGAAATGTTGTCTTTGTTGAAGGTGAAGAGGTGTTGAAAATGGCATAATGAAGATCATTACTGTTTATTCTGTGATGCATGCCTGAAAATGTGCCTGACATGACCCAGTTTGAGGGACAAAAAAATACTAAGTGTTGGTGTGGCGCCTAGCCTGGAGGCGCCACATTGTATAGTGCAACGCCTATCTCGGGGGCGTTGCACTATACAATGTGGCGCTTAGTGTGACGCCTAGCTCGGAGGCGTTGCACGCCTGGGAAGAGCTATCCAGAGAGCAATAGAAAGTTTGCAAGTTACAGGCTGGTGTGGCGCCTAGCCTGGAGGCGCCCCACTGTAAAGTGCAGCGCCCCCGAGCTAGGCGTTGCACGTGCACTTAGCGAATTTTTTGGCAAACATAGAATTGTGTGGATAGCATATGCACACATAGTATGATGATGTGCAGTAGGATTGATACATAGCAAGCAAACAACTGTGAAGACAACATATACACTAAGTACTTCATGACACATAGTAGTTCATAACACATAGTACTTCAACTTGAGGAGTAGTTCATACAACCAAATCGAGGAGGAAATAGATAGTACTTCACGACACATAGTAGTTCACAACCAAATCGAGGAGGAGTCCAAAATACATAGTAGTTCATGGCACATAGTAGTTCACAACCAAATCGAGGATCATAGTTTAGAGGATAACACGGTCATCGTCCACAAGCAAGTTGAAGATGACATAGCTCTATTGCGTAGAGCAAGGCCCCTTTCCCTTCTTCCTCTTCCTCCTCCCTTTTCCTTATGCGGTGAGCCTCCTTAACCACCCTCTCCATGAATATCTTGTTCTCCCTCTCTTTTTTTTCAGCTTCAAATGCCCAAAGTTTCATGGTTCTTTCTTCAAAATCCCTGAGACGCTTCTTCTGTGCCTCCTCACATTTCCTCTTCAACGCATGCTCCCTAGCGCGACACTCATGGTCCATTCTCTCTCTTTCCTTCCTCTTCTCTTCGAGCTCCTCTTCCTTCTTCTTCTTTAGTGTGGCTGCATCCTCCTCTCTCAGCTTCTTCGCAGCCTTCTCCCACCATCCCGCCATCTCATCTTCGCCATCCTCCTTCATTGTTGGTTTGTTGGGTTGAGAAGCCGCCATACCTACAATGAGTGAAACATAATAGTTAGTAATGACAATAAGAACAAATGGAAGAACATGTACATTGCAACATATTAGTGAATAAGGACAACAAGAACATATGAAAAACAAGAACATATGAAACATTATAGTTAGTGAGAAACATACGAAAATGTCCATTGAGGTTGAAAGATCGTGGATGTCGCCTAGAGGGGGGTGAATAGGCGCCTTAAAATAATTACGGTTTAGGCTTGAACAAATGCGGAATAAACCTAGTGGTTAATTTGTCAAGCACAAAACCTACAACAACTAGGCTTACCTATGTGCACCAACAACTTATGCTAAACAAGATAAACTACTAGGTGATAGCATGATATATGACAAGAAACAATATGGCAATCATAGAGTAAAGTGCATAAGTAAAGGGCTCGGGTAAGAGATAACCGAGGCACGCGGAGACGACGATGTATCCCAAAGTTCACACCCTTGCGGATGCTAATCTCCGTTTGGAGCGGTGTGGAGGCACAATGCTCCCCAAGAAGCCACTAGGGCCACCGTAATCTCCTCACGCCCTCGCACAATGCAAGATGCCGTGATTCCACTAAGGGACCCTTGAGGGCGGTCACCGAACCCGTACAAATAGCAACCCTTGGGGGCGGCCACCGAACCCGTACACTTTGGCAACCCTTGGGGGCGGTCACCGGAACCCGTCAAATTGCTCGGGGCGATCTCCACAACCTAATTGGAGACCCCGACGCTTGCCCGGAGCTTTACACCATAATGATTGAGCTCCGAACACCACCAACCGTCTAGGGCGCCCAAGCACCCAAGAGGAACAAGCTCAAGGGTACCAAGCACCCAAGAGTAATAAGCTTCTCAACTTGTAACTCCCACGTATCACGTGGAGAACTCAAACTGATGCACCAAATGCAATGGCAAGGGCACACGGAGTGCCCAAGTCCTTCTCTCTCAAATCCCACCGAAGCAACTAATGCTAGGGAGGAAAATGAGAGGAAGAACAAGAAGGAGAACACCAAGAACTCCAAGATCTAGATCCAAGGGGTTCCCCTCACATAGAGGAGAAAGTGATTGGTGGAAATGTGGATCTAGATCTCCTTTCTCTATTCCCTCGAAAACTAGCAAGAATCCATGGAGGGATTGAGAGTTAGCAAGCTCGAAGAAGGTCAACAATGGGGAAGAACACAAGCTCAAAGGATGAGGTTCATTGGGGAAGAAGCCCCACTTTTATAGGTGGGGGAAAATCCAACCGTTATGCTCACACCCCGCACCGAGCGGTACTACCGCTCCAAGGAGCGGTACTACCGCTAGGGCGGCAGTAGCCCTTTGAAAAACAACGACGAGGAGGCAAAAGGCCAGAAGAACCGTCGGAGCGGTACTACCGCTTGTCCTCACGGTACTACCGCTAGGTGTAGCGGTACTACCTATAGGGGTAGCGGTACTACTGCTTGCGAGCGGTACTCAAAAATACATCCGTGCCTACTTCCGATGGACTTGGGACGAGTTTTTGGTTCGGAGCGGTACAACCGCTGTAGTAGCCGCGGTAGTACCACTCTGAAGCGGCAGTAAAAAATTACATCCGCTCATGTCCGCGGTAGTACCGCTGCAGCCTTTTCAGAACACCAAAACTGCCTTCTGCAAACGGACTCTGAATCCAACGAAACCAAGTTTGTTGGAAAGCTAGCGACAAGGGATAACACAACATTGATAGAAATAACAATAATAAGCAAATTAGAAAAGGCCCAAAAGAAAATGGTGAGAACCCTTCCTCGAAAAAGACCGGTAAAACCTCCAACACCGAAAACGCAAAGGAAGAAGCATGTGAACTCCGTTTTCGATGAACTTGAGCTTGTCAAGAAGATGACCATAAGCTCTAAGACGCACAAAGAGAACCAAACAAGAACCAAGAAAGATGATGCAAGGATGCAATGGTTTGAGCTCTCTGCGAACGATACGATCAAGCTACTCATCAAGAGCCCCCCTTGATAGTACGGCAATCGATCCTATAACCCGATCTCCAAACTACCACCATGAGACCGGTAAAATAGAGAACCTATCAAGGGCAAACCTTTGCCTTGCACAAAGTACACTTGAGCTAGATGTAGATGATCTTGACTTCCTGAAGTTGGACCACCTTTCTTGATTTCGTTGGCTCGGTGAAGACTAGTAGATTGCTCCCCCATACTCCACTATGGGTGAGCCACTCTTCGGCACATCTTCACAAGTCCATTGTCACCAAAATGGACGGCAAGCTTCAAGAACTTGATCTCTTCATGATGCATCACTTGAACTTGCACACCACAACCTTGATTTGATGTCATCCTCCATGGGTTGTATGTGATCTTCCTCTTGACGCAAGCCCATGGAAGATAACCTAACCCCACATAGAACTCTCACAAAGACCATGGGTTAGTACACAAAGCGTAATTGACAATGCTTACCATACCATGGGATCGCTTGATCCCTCTCGGTACATCTTCTACGCTTTGTGTGTTGATCAACTTGAAACACTCTCTGTACTTAGTCTTGATCAACCTTGAATATTTCCAACTCTATTCATTTGGATGATGTAAGACCAATCTTTGGATAATTCCTTAATAGCACCTTGGTCATCATAAACTCTCCTTGAAACCAAGAAATGGACTCCAAGAAAAGTCTATGAACAAACCCTTCAAATATAACTCAAGGCAACCATTAGTCCATAGAGATTGTCATCAATTACCAAAACCAAACATGGGGGCATCGCATGTTCTTTCAGAGGTATCCAAACATTCCTCTATAACGACCTTGCCCTTGACCACCACCACGGCCAAGTCCACCACCAAGGCCAAGACCATCATCACGTCCAACACCACCACCACGGCCTAGACCACCACCACGAGCTCTACCACCACCACGGCCTCTTGTAAGTCCTAGTTGCTGCCCTCTTTGTTGCCTAGATCCTCTTTGGCTACCACTTGGTTGGCTTGGCACTTGTTGGCTACCACTTGGTTGGCTTGGCACTTGTTGGCTACCACTTGGTTGCCTTGGCACTTGTTGGCTACCACTTGGTTGGCTTGACACTTGTTGGCCCCCTTGCGTAGCTCCTTGTTGGCTTGTGCTTGCATCATTTTTCTTGGACCTTTTGCTTGGTTTCGTACATTTTCTTTTGTTGTGGCCATGACCTTTGCATTCCCCACAACGGGAGCTCTCACGAGGCTCTTGGAATTGGTCGTTGCCCGCTTCGCGGCAGCTACCATGGCCCCATCCGTCCATGTCGCCTCTAAGACGCTTTGTCTTACATCTACCCCGTTTAACAACCTTCAACTCCAGATCCGGCCATAGTTGAACTCCATGGTACTCCGGCCATTGTGATTGGTCAAAGTATGGGTGAAAGCGGGGAGCCCATGTTTTCTTGACCATCATGATTGAGAACTCCGACTCCCTCACGGTGAGTGGGTGATTGTCGTCCACATTCCTAACGCGACTGGTGGTATACAAGTGTGAGCATGGGAGATGAAGCAACAATGGCCTCCCGCAAGAGCAATCACAACGTGTTAACGACACCTTGAAAGCCCGACCTCCATGTTGGTGGCCAACGTTTGTGGTTCCTCCTGGCTCTTTCACTTCGTACTTCCACTCTTCGTTGTCATATAGTATAGCTTCTTGTGAGTCCGCCTTCCGTGATTGAAATTCCAACCATTCATCAACCTTGGGTGGGAACTTGTACTTGTACTTGCGATTGTTCTCACCTGCTATCTGTGCATCCGTTTCCATCGAGTACTTTAGAAAGTACGCATTCATCTTGTCAAATGTGTATTGAACTATTTGAAGGAAATATGCCCTAGAGGCAATAATAAAGTTATTATTTATTTCCTTATATCATGATAAATGTTTATTATTCATGCTAGAATTGTATTAACCGGAAACATGATACATGTGTGAATACATAGACAAACAGAGTGTCCCTAGTATGCCTCTACTTGACTAGCTCGTTGATCAAAGATGTTTATGTTTCCTAGCCATAGACATGAGTTGTCATTTGATTAACGGGATCACATCATTAGGAGAATGATGTGATTGACTTGACCCATTCCGTTAGCATAGCACTCGATCGTTTAGTATGTTGCTATTGCTTTCTTCATGACTTATACATGTTCCTATGACTATGAGATTATGCAACTCCCGTTTACCGGAGGAACACTTTGTGTGCTACCAAACGTCACAACGTAACTGGGTGATTATAAAGGTGCTCTACAGGTGTCTCCGAAGGTACTTGTTGGGTTGGCGTATTTCGAGATTAGGATTTGTCACTCCGATTGTCGGAGAGGTATCTCTGGGCCCTCTCCGTAATGCACATCACTTAAGCCTTGCAAGCATTGCAACTAATGAGTTTGTTGCGAGATGATGTATTACGGAACGAGTAAAGAGACTTGCCGATAACGAGATTGAACTAGGTATTAAGATACCGACGATCGAATCTCGGGCAAGTAACATACCAATGACAAAGGGAACAACGTATGTTGTTATGCGGTTTGACCGATAAAGATCTTCGTAGAATATGTGGGAGCCAATATGGGCATCCAGGTCCCGCTATTGGTTATTGACCGGAGACGTGTCTCGGTCATGTCTACATAGTTCTCGAACCCGTAGGGTCCGCACGCTTAACGTTACGATGACAGTTTTATTATGAGTTTATGAGTTTTGATGTACCGAAGGAGTTCGGAGTCCCGGATGAGATCGGGGACATGACGAGGAGTCTCGAAATGGTCGAGACGTAAAGATCGATATATTGGACGACTATATTCGGACATCGGAAAGGTTCCGAGTGATTCGGGTAGTTTTCGAAGTACCGGAGAGTTACGGGAATTCGTATTGGGCCTTAATGGGCCATACGGGAAAGGAGGGAAAGGCCCCAAAGGGTGGCCGCACCCCTCCCCATGGACTAGTCCGAATTGGACTAGGGAGAGGGGGGCGCCCCCTTCCTTCCTTGTCCTTCTCCCTTCCCTTCTCCTACTCCAACAAGGAAAGGAGAAGTCCTACTCCCGGTGGGAGTAGGACTCCCCCCTTGGCGCGCCCTCCTCCTAGGCCGGCCGCCTCCCCCCTTGCTCCTTTATATACGGGGGCAGGGGGGCACCCCATAGACACAACAATTGATCTATTGATCTCTTAGCCGTGTGCGGTGCCCCCCTCCACCATATTACACCTCGATAATATCGTAGCGGTGCTTAGGCGAAGCCCTGCGTCGGTAGAACATCATCCTCGTCACCACGCCGTCGTGCTGACGAAACTCTCCCTCAACACTCGGCTAGATCGGAGTTCAAGGGACGTCATCGAGCTGAACGTGTGCTGAACTTGGAGGTGTCGTGCGTTCGGTACTTGATCGGTCGGATCGTGAAGGCATACGACTACATCAACCGCGTTGTGTTAACGCTTCCGCTTTCGGTCTACGAGGGTACGTGGACAACACTCTCCCCTCTCGTTGCTATGCATCACCATGATCTTGCGTGTGCGTAGAATTTTTTTGAAATTACTACGTTCCCCAACAGTGGCATCCGAGCCTGGTTTTATGCGTTGATGTTATGCACGAGTAGAACACAAGTGAGTTGTGGGCGATATAAGTCATACTGCTTACCAGTATGTCATACTTGGGTTCAGCGGTATTGTGAGATGAAGCGGCCCGGACCAACATTACGCGTACGCTTACGCGAGACCGGTTTCACCATTGCGAGCACTCGTTGCTTAAAGGTGACTGGCGGGTGTCTGTCTCTCTCACTTTAGTTGAACCGAGTGTGGCTACGCCCGGTCCTTGCGAAGGTTAAAACAGCACCAACTTGACAAACTATCATTGTGGTTTTGATGCGTAGGTAAGAACGGTTCTTGCTAAGCCCGTAGCAGCCACGTAAAACTTGCAACAACAAAGTAGAGGACGTCCAACTTGTTTTTGCAGGGCATGTTGTGATGTGATATGGTCAAAGCATGATGCTAAATTTATTGTATGAGATGATCATGTTTTGTAACCGAGTTATCGGCAACTGGCAGGAGCCATATGGTTGTCGCTTTATTGTATGCAATGCAATCGCCCTGTAATGCTTTACTTTATCACTAAGCGGTAGCGATAGTCGTAGAAGCATAAGATTGGCGAGACGACAACGATGCTACGATGGAGATCAAGGTGTCGCGCCGGTGACGATGGTGATCGTGACGGTGCTTTGGAGATGGAGATCACAAGCACAAGATGATGATGGCCATATCATATCACTTATATTGATTGCATGTGATGTTTATCTTTTATGCATCTTATCTTGCTTTGATTGACGGTAGCAGTATAAGATGATCCCTCACTAAATTATCAAAGTATAAGTGTTCTCCCTGAGTATGCACCGTTGCGAAAGTTCTTCGTGCTGAGACACCACGTGATGATCGGGTGTGATAGGCTCTACGTTCAAATACAACGGGTGCAAAACAGTTGCACACGCGGAATACTCAGGTTAAACTTGACGAGCCTAGCATATAACAGATATGGCCTCGGAACACGGAGACCGAAAGGTCGAGCGTGAATCATATAGTAGATATGATTAACATAGTGATGTTCACCGTTGAAACTACTCCATCTCACGTGATGATCGGACATGGTTTAGTTGATATGGATCACGTGATCACTTAGAGGATTAGAGGGATGTCTATCTAAGTGGGAGTTCTTAAGTAATATGATTAATTGAACTTGAATTTATCATGAACTTAGTACCTGATAGTATCTTGCTTGTCTATGTTAATTGTAGATAGATGGCCCGTGTTGTTGTTCCGTTGAATTTTAATGCGTTCCTTGAGAAAGCAAAGTTGAAAGACAATGGTAGCAATTACACGGACTGGGTCCGTAACTTGAGGATTATCCTCATTGCTGCACAGAAGAATTACGTCCTGGAAGCACCGCTGGGTGCCAGGCCTGCTGCAGGAGCAACACCAGATGTTATGAACGTCTGGCAGAGCAAAGCTGATGACTACTCGATAGTTCAGTGTGCCATGCTTTACGGCTTAGAACCGGGTCTTCAACGACGTTTTGAACGTCATGGAGCATATGAGATGTTCCAGGAGTTGAAGTTAATATTTCAAGCAAATGCCCGGATTGAGAGATATGAAGTCTCCAATAAGTTCTATAGCTGCAAGATGGAAGAGAATAGTTCTGTCAGTGAGCATATACTCAAAATGTCTGGGTATAATAATACTTGATTCAACTGGGAGTTAATCTTCCGGATGATAGCGTCATTGACAGAATTCTTCAATCACTGCCACCAAGCTACAAGAGCTTCGTGATGAACTATAACATGCAAGGGATGGATAAGACGATTCCCGAGCTCTTCGCAATGCTAAAGGCTGCGGAGGTAGAAATCAAAAAGGAGCATCAAGTGTTGATGGTCAATAAGACCACTAGTTTCAAGAAAACGGGCAAAGGGAAGAAGAAGGGAACTTCAAGAAAAACAGCAAGCAAGTTATTGTTCAAGAGAAGAAACCCAAGTCTGGACCTAAGCCTGAGACTGAGTGCTTCTACTGCAAGCAGACTGGTCACTGGAAGCGGAACTGCCCCAAGTATTTGGCGGATAAGAAGGATGGCAAGGTGAACAAAGGTATATGTGATATACATGTTATTGATGTGTACCTTACTAATGCTTGCAGTAGCACCTGGGTATTTCGTACTGGTTCTGTTGCTAATATTTGCAACTCGAAACAGGGGCTACGGATTAAGCGAAGATTGGCTAAGGACGAGGTGACGATGCGCATGGGAAATGGTTCCAAAGTCGATGTGATCGCGGTCGGCACGCTACCTCTACATCTACCTTCGGGATTAGTTTTAGACCTAAATAATTGTTATTTGGTGCCAGTGTTAAGCATGAACATTATATCTGGATCTTGTTTGATGCGAGACGGTTATTCATTTAAATCAGAGAATAATGGTTGTTCTATTTATATGAGTAATATCTTTTATGGTCATGCACCCTTGAAGAGTGGTCTATTTTTGTTGAATCTCGATAGTAGTGATACACATATTCATAATATTGAAGCCAAAAGATGCAGAGTTCATAATGATAGTGCAACTTATTTGTGGCACTGCCGTTTAGGTCATATCGGTGTAAAGTGCATGAAGAAACTCCATACTGATGGACTTTTGGAACCACTTGATTATGAATCACTTGGTACTTGCGAACCGTGCCTCATGGGCAAGATGACTAAAACACCGTTCTCCGGAACTATGGAGAGAGCAACAGATTTGTTGGAAATCATACATACAGATGTATGTGGTCCGATGAATATTGAGGCTCGTGGCGGATATCGTTATTTTCTCACCTTCACAGATGATTTGAGTAGATATGGGTATATCTACTTAATGAAACATAAGTCTGAAACATTTGAAAAGTTCAAAGAATTTCAGAGTGAAGTTGAAAATCATCGTAACAAGAAAATAAAATTTCTACGATCTGATCGTGGAGGACAATATTTGAGTTATGAGTTTGGTCTTCATTTGAAACAATGCGGAATAGTTTCGCAACTCACGCCACCCGGAACACCACAGCGTAATGGTGTGTCCGAACGTCGTAATCGTACTTTACTAGATATGGTGCGATCTATGATGTCTCTTACTGATTTACCGCTATCGTTTTGGGGTTATGCTTTAGAGACGGCTGCATTCACGTTAAATAGGGCACCATCAAAATCCGTTGAGACGACGCCTTATGAACTGTTGTTTGGCAAGAAACCAAAGTTGTCGTTTCTTAAAGTTTGGGGCTGCGATGCTTATGTGAAAAAACTTCAACCTGATAAGCTCGAACCCAAATCGGAGAAATGTGTCTTCATAGGATACCCAAAGGAAACTGTTGGGTACACCTTCTATCACAGATCCGAAGGAAAAACTTTTGTTGCTAAATTCGGAATTTTTCTGGAGAAGGAGTTTCTCTCGAAAGAAGTGAGTGGGAGGAAAGTAGAACTTCATGAGGTAACTGTACCTGCTCCCTTATTGGAAAGTAGTTCATCACAGAAACCGGTTTCTGCGACGCCTACACCAATTAGTGAGGAAGTTAGATGATGATCATGAAACTTCAGATCAAGTTATTACTGAACCTCGTAGGTCAACCAGAGTAAGATCCGCACCAGAGTGGTACGGTAATCCTGTTCTGGAGGTTATGTTACTAGACCATGACGAACCTACAAACTATGAAGAAGCGATGGTGAGCCCAGATTCCGCAAAATGGCTTGAGGCCATGAAATCCGAGATGGGATCCATGTATGAGAACAAAGTATGGACTTTGGTTGACTTGCCCGATGATCGGCAAGCCATTGAAAATAAATGGATCTTCAAGAAGAAGACTGACGCTGACGGTAATGTTACTGTCTATAAAGCTCGACTTGTTGCGAAAGGTTATCGACAAGTTCAAGGGATTGACTACGATGAGACCTTCTCACCCGTAGCGATGCTTAAGTCTGTCCGAATCATGTTAGCAATTGCCGCATTTTATGATTATGAAATTTGGCAAATGGATGTCAAAACTGCATTCCTGAATGGATTTCTGGAAGAAGAATTGTATATGATGCAACCGGAAGGTTTGTCCGATCCAAAGGGAGCTAACAAAGTGTGCAAGCTCCAGCGATCCATTTATGGACTGGTGCAAGCCTCTCGGAGTTGGAATAAACGTTTTGATAGTGTGATCAAAGCATTTGGTTTTGTACAGACTTTTGGAGAAGCCTGTATTTACAAAAAGGTGAGTGGGAGCTCTGTAGCATTTCTGATATTATATGTGGATGACATATTGCTGATTGGAAATGATATAGAATTTCTGGATAGCATAAAGGGATACTTGAATAAGAGTTTTTCAATGAAAGACCTCGGTGAAGCTACGTATATATTGGGCATCAAGATCTATAGAGATAGATCAAGACGCTTAATTGGACTTTCACAAAGCACATACCTTGACAAAGTTTTGAAGAAGTTCAAAATGGATCAAGCAAAGAAAGGGTTCTTGCCTGTGTTACAAGGTGTGAAGTTGAGTAAGACTCAATGCCCGACCACTGCAGAAGATAGAGAAAAGATGAAAGATGTTCCCTATGCTTCAGCCATAGGCTCTATCATGTATGCAATGCTGTGTACCAGACCTGATGTATGCCTTGCTATAAGTCTAGCAGGAAGGTACCAAAGTAATCCAGGAGTGGATCACTGGACAGTGGTCAAGAACATCCTGAAATACCTGAAAAGGACTAAGGATATGTTTCTCATTTATGGAGGTGACAAAGAGCTCATCTTAAATGGTTACGTCGATGCAAGCTTTGACACTGATCCGGCCGATTCTAAATCGCAAACCGGATACGTGTTTACATTGAACGGTGGAGCTGTCAGTTGGTGCAGTTCTAAACAAAGCGTCGTGGCGGGATCTACATGTGAAGCGGAGTACATAGCTGCTTCGGAAGCAGCAAATGAAGGAGTCTGGATGAAGGAGTTCATATCCGATCTAGGTGTCATACCTAGTGCATCGGGTCCAATGAAAATCTTTTGTGACAATACTGGTGCAATTGCATTAGCAAAGGAATCCAGATTTCACAAGAGAACCAAGCACATCAAAAGACGCTTCAATTCCATCCGGGATTTAGTCCAGGTGGGAGACATAGAAATTTGCAAGATACATACGGATCTGAATGTTGCAGACCCGTTGACTAAGCCTCTTCCACGAGCAAAACATGATCAGCACCAAGGCTCCATGGGTGTAAGAATCATTACTGTGTAATCTAGATTATTGACTCTAGTGCAAGTGGGAGACTGAAGGAAATATGCCCTAGAGGCAATAATAAAGTTATTATTTATTTCCTTATATCATGATAAATGTTTATTATTCATGCTAGAATTGTATTAACCGGAAACATGATACATGTGTGAATACATAGACAAACAGAGTGTCACTAGTATGCCTCTACTTGACTAGCTCGTTGATCAAAGATGGTTATGTTTCCTAACCATAGACATGAGTTTTCATTTGATTAACGAGATCACATCATTAGGAGAATGATGTGATTGACTTGACCCATTCCGTTAGCATAGCACTCGATCGTTTAGTATGTTGCTATTGCTTTCTTCATGACTTATACATGTTCCTATGACTATGAGATTATGCAACTCCCGTTTACCGGAGGAACACTTTGTGTGCTACCAAACGTCACAACGTAACTGGGTGATTATAAAGGTGCTCTACAGGTGTCTCCGAAGGTACTTGTTGGGTTGGCGTATTTAGAGATTAGGATTTGTCACTCCGATTGTCGAAGAGGTATCTCTGGGCCCTCTCGGTAATGCACATCACTTAAGCCTTGCAAGCATTGCAACTAATGAGTTTGTTGCGAGATGATGTATTACGGAACGAGTAAAGAGACTTGCCGGTAACGAGATTGAACTAGGTATTAAGATACCGACGATCGAATCTCGGGCAAGTAACATACCGATGACAAAGGGAACAATGTATGTTGTTATGCGGTTTGACCGATAAAGATCTTCGTAGAATATGTGGGAGCCAATATGGGCATCCAGGTCCCGCTATTTTTTATTGACCGGAGACGTGTCTCGGTCATGTCTACATAGTTCTCGAACCCGTAGGGTCCGCACGCTTAACGTTACGATGACAGTTTTATTATGAGTTTATGAGTTTTGATGTACCGAAGGAGTTCGGAGTCCCGGATGAGATCGGGGACATGACGAGGAGTCTCGAAATGGTCGAGACGTAAAGATCAATATATTGGACGACTATATTCGGACATCGGAAAGGTTCCGAGTGATTCGGATATTTTTCGAAGTACCGGAGAGTTACGGGAATTCGTATTGGGCCTTAATGGGCCATACGGGAAAGGAGAGAAAGGCCCCAAAGGGTGGCCGCACCCCTCCCCATGGACTAGTCCGAATTGGACTAGGGAGAGGGGGGTGCCCCCTTCCTTCCTTCTCCTTCTCCCTTCCCTTCTCCTACTCCAACAAGGAAAGGAGGAGTCCTACTCCCGGTGGGAGTAGGACTCCCCCTTGGCGCGCCCTCCTCCTAGGCCGGCCGCCTACCCCCTTGCTCCTTTATATACGGGGGCAGGGGGCACCCCATAGACACAACAATTGATCTATTGATCTCTTAGCCGTGTGCGGTGCCCCCCTCCACCATATTACACCTCGATAATATCGTAGCGGTGCTTAGGCGAAGCCCTGCGTCGGTAGAACATCATCATCGTCACCACGCCGTCGTGCTGACGAAACTCTCCCTCAACACTCGGCTGGATCGGAGTTCGAGGGATGTCATCGAGTTGAACGTGTGCTGAACTCGGAGGTGCCGTGCGTTCGGTACTTGATCGGTCGGATCGTGAAGACGTACGACTACATCAACCGCATTGTGTTAATGCTTCCGCTTTCGGTCTACGAGGGTACGTGGACAACACTCTCCCCTCTCGTTGCTATGCATCACCATGATCTTGCGTGTGCGTAGAATTTTTTTGAAATTACTACGTTCCCCAACACTATTGCTGTCACGGGTAATCCACGTGCACCTTTGAGCACCCTATTGAAGCATTCGGCCATATTGCTTGTCATTTGACCGTATCTCCGGCCATCTTCATCAAAAGCACGTGCCCACTTGTTCCGGTATTCAATGTGCCTATTAAGAAAGTCTTGACCCCCGGGATCAATTTTTTTGTGTGCCAGCAATTTGTTGTACAAAGTGGCGAACCGCTTGTCGGAGAAAGCAAGACAACAATCTTGGAGATCATCGGCCAACTCCTTAAGGCCACATGCCCTATAGAAGTTCGAACAAAAGTGCCTCATGCACCAGCGATGGTGCAACGGAGCATGTCCGGGAATGTCAATCTCCACCGCATTAAGAATTCCTTGATGCCGATCCGATATGACACAAATTTTCCTCTAAGCGGGTAACACCTTCGTCCTCAAGAGACGCAAAAACCACTCCCAGTTGTCATTGTTCTCCACCTCAACCAAAGCAAATACCAATGGCAACACCCGGTTATTGGCATCACTTGCAACCAACAAGGTGCCCTTGTATTGTCCGGTCAAGAACGTGCCATCAATGGCGATGACCGGCCTACAGTGTTCGAAAGCCCTCACGCATTGCTCAAACACCCAAAATGCACGGCCAAATACTCGGACTTTCCTTCCTTCATGAACCGTTGTTTTTCCCCATGAGGCTCGACCACATGAACCATGCCCAGGTTTGTGGCGGCCATGGCTAACAACAACCTAGGGATTCAGTTGTATGCTTCCTCCCAAGTACCATACAACATCTTAAATGCGGCTTGCTTCACCTTCCATGCCTTGTCGTACTTCACCTTGTAATGAAAGATGGCTTTCACAAGGTGTCGGGGATATACCCCGCGGTATGACCCGGCCGGAGTCATAACCCGGCTGGGACTTGGTAAACCGACGGATGGTAAACCGGTAGACAGTTAAGGCAGACAGTTAAGACAGATGGCTAAGACAGACGGTAAACCGGCAGGTGGTAAACCGGAAGGAGTTAAGTCAGATGATAACCCGGCAGGTGTTAAGTCAAGATGATAACCCGGCAGGAGTTAAGTCAGATGATAACCCGGCAGGTGTTAAGTCAGATGATAACCAGGCAGGTGTTAAGTCAGTTCATAACCCGGCAGACCATCATAAACCGGCAGACCATCATAAACCGGCAGACAGTGATAACTGGTTAACAGTCATAACTCGGCAGATAGAGTCGCCTGGAGTTATGAAGCCCAAGACGTTATGAAGCCCATGAAGAGAAGTCAGAATAGTTTAAGTCTTAATCCGAGTTGGACTCTACATCTAACCCGCCCCTTCAACATATATAAGGAGGGGCAGGGCACCCCAAGAGGGAGGAGAAAATAATCTTAGGGCTAGACATAACTAGGAGAGCCGGTTTACGCGACTCCCTCGTGATGATAATGAGACCTAGCCACAAACAGCATGTAGGGTTGTTACCGGATGATGTTTTCCGAGGCCCGAAGCTGTCTAAATCCTTGTCTTGTGTTGCGTCTCTCGATTCCGCTCAACCCCTCTCAAGCTACCACATAGATGCGTTGGCCTCACGACTAAGTCCTCACACTAGGACATCTGCCGCGACAATTCCACGACAGTTGGCGCCCATCATGGAGCACGCGCATGGTGGTGTTGAGTTCCTGGAGGGATCTTTCACAAGTCGAGAAGCTCGCGATGTGATCAGAGAATCGGAACAGGATGATCGCGGAGGATAATCCGCCGAGGAACAGCCATGAGTCGAGCTGACAAATTTGTTGTTTATACGTCAGAGCACGCGACCAGATGCGTATATGCTGAAGGAAAATACAAGTCATCGGTTCAATCCGATTTGCAGCAAAACCGAGGGTTGGACCTCGGCCTGATCATCATATCAATGAAAGACAGACGTGACGGAAAGAATAGCCAAAACAAAGTCAATGGGATCTGTCCATGTACAGAACTGTGGGATCAATGACAGCCAACCACAAGGGAATTATTCAGCTTGGCACTGATTTCGAGCAAGTTAATTGAATCTACCAAGCCACTAGTACGATACGGATCGGATTTTTTCCAGCTTACTATATTGAGCAAATCAATGGGTTATTCTGATTCAGACAGCCGGATTACCGACGGACGATCATCAATGGGAAGTCAGATCGGTCTTTTTGGTGTGTCATGGTAGGAAACTGAGACGTCTCTCGCAAGTTTTCTGTTTTGATTTCGTCGCGCTCGCCGATGCAGCCTGAGCCGGCGTCATCTCCGCTGGCCTTGACCGAGCCGTCACCTCGCACTGCTTCAGCTCCTACCTTGGGCCGGGCCGCTCCTGTGGCCGCTACTAAACCGTCTCGGTTCCCGCCACGGGTCGCGAGTGTCATCGCCTGCCGAGTTAATTGCACAGAAGTACCATAATTAGGGCATTGGAAGCAGATTGATACCAAGTTTGGTAATTTTTACGTGTCAGTACTAACTTTGGGGCGCGACATTGCAGAACGGACTAAACGATGTATAAGCACGTATTGATGGAGAAACTGACAGCGGGGCCCGCCTGTCAGGGGCTGACGTGGCATCTTCTTTTACAGGAAAACCCCTCAGCTTATATTTAATCACACAAAGGGCCTCTTTTGCCGAAAAAACTCAAAACCAGCAAAAACAAGTTACGCGCACCACGCGAGGATTCGAACACGCGACGGACTACCCCAGGGTAAGGAGCGGCGACCACTACGCTATGCCACTAAGTTGGATAAAATAGATGCTTGGACGATTTTATACAATATATTGGAAACCATTTTTGTTGCTGGACAACTGTTTCGTTTTTTTAATGCTTTTTTTGTTTCGTATTTCTTTTATCTTTTAAGACACGTCCTGGCCTTCTTCCGGTTTTCCTTTTTTAAACTTTTGCGCATCTCTTATATATATATAAGTTTTGTAATAAATGGTGTACATTATTTCAATACTTTTGACATTTTTAAAATTTACGCAGAACTTTTTTCTATTCGGCATTTTTTCAGATATTGTATATTAAAAAAATGCAATTTATATAAAAAAATTGTTCATCATACATTATACAATAGTATTCAGTGTGTACTTATACAATAATATTCAGTGTGTATTTTCAAAAAATATCGCATAATATAAAAAGTTCAATATATTTATATTAAAAAAATGTCACCATATATTTTAAAAATGTTCATCTAAAAATAAAAAAAGGTGTTCATATTATAGTTCAGTATAAATAATTTCAGTGTGTATAAAAAATTGTTTGTATATTATACAATAGTGTTCAGTATGTATTTATAAAATAATTTTCAGTGTGTATTTACAAAAAATATCGCATAATAAATAGTTCAGTATAAATTTCAAATATGTCGCGTACTGAGAAAATGTTCACCGTTTACTACAAAACCTATATAAAAAAGAAATCTGCGTAAATAAAAGAAATGGAAAACCGGAAGAATACCCAAGATCTAAAAATATAAAAGAAAAAAATGATTTTACACAATAATTTTTTAATACAGGTCGAACCTTTTTTGAAATGTACATGTATTGACACTGAAACTGATGGGTGGGACCCACCTGTCAGGGGCCACATTTCAAAAAAGGTGTCAATTATCATTGTGTACATTTCAAAACCTATATATAAAAGAAATACGAAAACCTATATATAAAAGAGATGCGCAATTTTTTTTAAAGGAAAACCGGAAGAAGGCCAGGACTTGTCTTAAAAGATAAAAGAAATACGAAACAAAAAAACGCATTAAAAAAACGAAACAGCTGTCCAGCAACAAAAAATGGTTTCTAAAGTATAGTATAAAAATATTTAAGCATCAGCCTTATCCATCGGAGAGGCGTAGCGTGTTGGTTGCCCGCCCTTTCCCTCGGGCAGTCCGTCGCTGGTTCGAATCCTCGCAGGCGCGTGTAATTTATTTTTGCAGGTCTTGAGTTTTTTTCACAAAGGAGGCCCTTTGTGTGATTAAATATAAACCGAGGGGTTTTTCTGTGAAAGAAGATACCACGTTAGCCCCTGACAGGCGAGTAATTTATTTTTGCAGGTCTTGAGCTTTTTTCACAAAGGAGGCCCTTTGTGTGATTAAATATAAACCGAGGGGTTTTTGTGTGAAAGAAGATGCCACGTTAGCCCCTGACAGGCGAGCCCCGCAGTCAGTTTCTCCGTCAATACGTTTTTATACGTCGTTTAGTCCGTTCTGCAACGCGTCGCCCCAAAGTTGGTACTGACACGTAAAAATTACCAAAGTTGGTACCAATCTGCTTGTGATGCCCCAATTGTGGTACTTCTGTATAATTAACTCTCGCCTGCCGCTGCCTTGAGCCGGCCCGCCTTGCCGCTACGGCCTCGTCATGCTCTGTCTGTTCTGATGCAAGAGAAAAAAATAATAATAACCAGTAACCCGGGCCGGGGTTATCCAATTGCTACGACCCGGAGGAGGAGTCGGGAGCGCCTCTGCTTTTTGCTAGCTTCGCCAGCGCTTTCTCGTCGTTCTCCGTTCCCACCGGCAGCAAACCGGCAAAACGCTGCGTCTATGCGCTGTGGTAAAACGCCACCTGGCTAATCCGCCTCCGAGGCATCGGGCCGCCTCGTCTCCACCGGTTTGCCTCTGCCCGCCGAGGAGTCAACTGACGATGTGTCGTTTCCATATCGAGCCACCAGCCGCAGCGGTTATGCATTGTTCTTGAGCCGGCCCCGTCGTCATTAACAGCCACCGAGTCGCCATCTCCAAGCCGGAGGGCCGCCGTGACCCCCGGCTGCCTCAAATCGCCGCCGTCAATATGCCGGGCCAACCCGGCATCTGACGCAAGATGCAAACCGCCCAAAACGCCGCTGATGCGGTTACCCGCCTTACCATGGGATTCGATACGCCTCTGCCACCCGCCGGTTGTCGCATCCGCCGGAGCTTTGAATCGCCCGTCACGCGCTGAACTGCCTCGCGCCTAAACCGCCGGCCTCTGCTTCCTTGGCCTCATCCGCTTCACCGCCGGAGAGAGCGCTGAGCCGTTCCACCACGAGCCGCGGCCTCTGCAACCCGCCGGGCCTGTCTGAAACACACTTGTGAAGCTGAAACCGTGAAAAGTCTGAACAGGGCCGGTTAATGCCCACTGTGCTTTGCGCCATCGAGGAGCCACTTCGGCCGCTAGCAGCGAGCCGCCGATTTCGTTTTCGCCATGGACAGGGTCGGAGCTTTGTTTTGAACCGCCGTCCGTTGAATGACCCGGACTGCTCGCCCGTAGAATTGCCACCATGGCCTCGTCAAACCGGCCGCACCTGAGCTACCTTCACCGGTGTGCTCAGCCTCTGCGGTAGCCTGCCTCTACCGGCGACCTTGCTCCTGCTGTGCTGCTGAGCCGCAGGCGTCCTCAATGACCACGGAGACATACGACTCAGATGGAAGTTACGCATCGCCGGCTAGCCTTGCAGTTCCGGCTGGCATGACTCCGCGGCCTCAAGTCGCCGTCTCCGCCCCCAAATCCGCTGGTCTTCGCGTCTGGCTCTAAATCACCGGTCCTCATTGCAAGTTGCCTCTGACGGCCGTCTTTAAGACAGCCGGCCGCGCCTGAGCTGCCAACGCCGGCGCGCTGAGCCATGGCTGAGGCCCGTTTTGGCCTCGCTCCTCGAGTCGCCGACGTGCCTCACAACGCCGCCGCTTTACCTCTAGACCGCCATCGCTGATTTACCTCGCCGCGGCCATGTCATTGAGCTGTCGTCCCGGTGTTAAACCGCCGCCGTGTCAAGTTGATCCGGCCTCGAGCCGCTTGCCGCGTCGCCCTGTTAACCCGCCATGGGGTGCCTCTGCTTCTCCGTTTCTGCCGCGAGCGGACCCGGCCCCGCTCGCCCGATGAGCCGCCACGCGATGAGTCGCCGCACAACCTCGTCCAGCCGGTCGCGCCTGAGCCGCTATCTTCGGGTTGTGGCTCGCTCGAGTCTTGTTCCGCAGAGACCCGTTGAACCGCCCAGAGCCACATCGGCCTACAGTCGGGCCTGAGCCACTCGATGGCCTCTTGCACCCGCTTCTGTTGACCCGCTGGGCCAACGCGCCCCTGTTGGACAGCCTTATCTTGCCAAGTGCTAAAAAAATCGTGGAAGCAGTAAAATTCAGATCAGTTGGAAAACCAACGACGTACATGACTGGCTCGATGTCCTAGGAAAAGATCAGGTGCTATCCGCCTTATTTATTTTTTCAATATACTTTAAATTCCTCCGAGAACAGTTATCCTCCCTTTAATATGTTTGTTCCATGATCATGGCAGAGACGATAAGATCATCTGTCATCCAAATACATCAGGACAATTATTCACCGCCGAAGTGGAGTTATATCGCGGATATGGAGTGCATAGCATCATCATTTTCACTAACATTTATCCGTGCTGCTGTGCTCAACGGAAGTTCTTACGCTGCCGCCCTTGCGGTCCGGTCTACATCAACACACCGGGCCGCACCTGTTTGCATGAGCTATTTATTGAGTATGAGCAAGTCACTGCTTGGGTAGCCCGGTTTTTCTTCCAACAAATTGGAGGCAAATTATCATTCAGCCGCCGTCTGCGCTGGATGGCTCAATGGATATGCACAAATCGCTGCCACTACAGTTTGGTTAACTTCAAAGAGCCAGTTGGAAGGAACCATTGGCCGAGTTGCTGACACGGCTCATATGGGATCATTCATAACCCGCCGCAGTCACCTCAACCTTCTGTGGATTTACATCGCATTATCAACACCAATGATATATACCTTCTGCTATGGTCAAGTACGGAGAATCTCAAGACAACTCTTTGAGTCATCTTAAGATTCGGGGGCTACGATGATATGACTCAGCAAGTCTTGCCAGTTTCAGCAAATTCAAGTGCCCCAGGATGTCGAAGGGAAAGATAACCCGGTCCCGGAGGCTACTGTTATATTGATGAAAATTTAAAGGCCGTCAGAAATATTCCGGCTCACAATGATGCTTCCGGTTTATAGTCCGGTTTAAGGGAAATCCCGTCTCCCACACAGCGCTGAAGCCCTTAGTATCTGGTTCAAAGCCGGTTTAAGAGGAAACTGTCTCTTGCAAAGCTCGGACGCTCTCAATATCCGGTTCAAAATCCCGGTTCAAGAAGAATTTATCTCTTGCAAAAAGTTAAAGGTTGCCGAAGAGGACATGTTGCCATGATGCGCGGTTCAAACATGGGTATTCCGCCTTATTGGCTTATCATAGTATTGATCACATGGGGGCTTCTGCTTTATAGAGCAAGGTTATGATTACCCTTTAATCCGGCTTATAGGCCACATATATAAAAATCACTTGGGGGCTTGGTCGTATTCGAACCATAGCTACACCTCTTGATAGGCGTAAGGCCACCAGAGAAATCACTTGGGGGCTTGGTCGTGATCGAACCAAAGCTACACCTCTTGATCGGCGTAAGGCCACCAGGGAAATTACTTAGGGGCCAAAGAGAGTGTTGCAAAAGCACAACTCAAACATAGGCACCCACTGAGCACAGCTCAAAATATTGCTTGGGGACTCTTTACTTCGCAAAGAACAAAAAGTCTACACTTGTAATAGGCTATCAAGCCAGGCTTGGAAGCCATGTGTATTCACCTAAAACCCCGGGTTATCCTGCCTCTTTAAGTAAGCCACTCCGTCCAGGTAATCCTGGTATGACCCGCCGAACGTTTGACAAGTCAATCTCATAGACCCTGAACTTGTCAAAGTTAAAACGACGATTGGTTAATGTGAGGTCCATCTTAAAAGGCTTTGTAAAATGGTTTAACTCAGTGGCCTGGCAGCCCATGAAAAGCCTCGATTTGGGGCCTGGCAGCCCGTGAAAAGCCTCGCATGTTCCTTTTATGCTTTTATTTGCCAAGTTTTTTCTCCTTTGATGAGGTTTATAATATCTTATGATAAACTACAAGTTGTCAGTACATGATCAGTTATAATCCGGTGTTTATTGACCCGGCCTGGTTTTGACTATAAGTGGCCAGTATATATTTGGATTGCACCATTGGAATCATGCGCTTATAAATCATTGGGTTATATTATTCAAATAGCCAACATGGCTGGATTTTTATTATGGTTATCAATAACCGATATTATCATTGAGGTTTTCAAAGTCGCTTCAGCGCAATGGATATAATTTATTCTACAATGGAAGGAATAGTCCCGAGTCGCTGTAGGCTTACGACCCGACACTTAGGGGCTACATTATTCAAGTTGGGATTACATCAAATACACAAGTCTCATGTCGTTGCAAGCATGCACCATGATACTTGGGGGCTAATGCAAAGTCATTGTTTGCTCACCTTATTGAAGACCCGACTCATCACATCGTAATGAGCCGGCCCTTGGGGCTACCAATTGCTCATGTCAACAATTCAAGGTACAAAGCTTTTAATCCATTATATTGAAGGGTCCACTGCTCAGTTGGTAAAGCACAAGGCTCTTAACCTTGTGGACGTGGGTTCAAGTCCCATGATGGGGATTACATCATATGATATTATTTTCATTGAAGTATATATCAAGTCCCAGCTCAATATTATCTTACTGAGCCGGTCCTTGGGGGATACACGCTGCTGTTCAAAGTTTACATGATTATATTTACAAAGTCCCTGCTCATTATTGCATAATGACCCGGCCCTCGTGGGCTACACTGGTTGAAGTTTTTATAAGCATCAGGTAATTACAAGTCCCAGGTTGCTGCAAGCATGACAACCCGGCACTTGGGGGCTACATATATGGAATACTCAGTTTATGACTAATGACTGGGATGAACAAATCGGATTTCTTCAAGATTGTGATATTTATATTGAAGCAAGTCTTAAGCTGTTGCTATGCTACCTTCTTAAGACTTGGGGGCTACAAATGATAGGCGTATAAGAGGTATATTTTCAAGCTTAATGTTAACTACAATTATGACCCGGTGCCATCAATATTTGTAAACCGGCAATGATAAACTGGCAAAGTTCTACATTCTTAAACCGGCTGAAGATCAGATGAGTATTTCAAAGACCAATATTTTTGTTAAGCATTGGGAGCTGGGTCAAATGAATTATTCTTCACAATATTTCTCTGTGACAAACCAATGTCAGCAAATTGATTATGAAGCTGGCCTATTATGAAGCTGAGTCAAATGACTTAAGGATGATCCGGATCAGTTTAACATGGATAAATCCAAATTAAACTGGGGGCTAATGTCGGGGATATACCCCACGGTATGACCCGGCCGGAGTCATAACCCGGCTGGGACTTGGTAAACCGGCGGATGGTAAACCGGCAGACAGTTAAGGCAGACAGTTAAGACAGATAATTAAGACAGACGGTAAACCGGCAGGTGGTAAACCGGCAGGAGTTAAGTCAGATGATAACCCGGCAGGTGTTAAGTCAAGATGATAACCCGGCAGGAGTTAAGTCAGATGATAACCCGGCAGGTGTTAAGTCAGATGATAACCAGGCAGGTGTTAAGTCAGTTCATAACCCGACAGACCATCATAAACCGGCAGACCATCATAAACCGGCAGACAGTGATAACTGGTTTACAGTCATAACTCGACAGATAGAGTCGCCTGGAGTTATGAAGCCCGAGACGTTATGAAGCCCAAGACGTTATGAAGCCCATGAAGAGAAGTCAGAATAGTTTAAGTCTTAATCCGAGTTGGACTCTACATGTAACCCGCCCCTTCAACATATATAAGGAGGGGCAGGGCACCCCAAGAGGGAGGAGAAAATAATCTTAGGGCTAGACATAACTAGGATAGCCGGTTTACGGCGACTCCCTCGTGATGATAATGAGACCTAGCCACAAACAGCATGTAGGGTTGTTACCGGATGATGTTTCCCGGGGCCCGAAGCTGTCTAAATCCTTGTCTTGTGTTGCGTCTCTCGATTCCGCTCAACCCCTCTCAAGCTACCACATAGATGCGTTGGCCTCATGACTAAGTCCTCACACTAGGACATCTGCCGCGACAATTCCACGACACAAGGTCAATGACATGTTGGACGCTCATTGTTGGAAGTGTGGATATTGAGTTGGAGAGCCTGTAAGCGATGAACTCGGACGTGAGTTGTCTGTGGTCTTGGGACACAATCTTGCCATCCACCCTTTTGCCTCGGCACATGTGAGTTGGCACATAACTCACTACGTGCCAAGTGGGACCTCCTTTCCATGGTCTTGTACACACAATCCATGGACATATTTCATCTTCACATGCACATGCAACCATGTAGCGCACATTGGCGTCCGAGTTCACCACCTTGTGTGGACGATAATGCGTAACCGAGTAGTTGTCGAGCCACATCTTCAATTCCAAGAAGGTTTCAAACTTAGACCCTTTAGCAATCTCGTTCTTGCCGTCATCCAAATCACGGTGAGATCTTGGCCTAACCCCAAGAGATATACCTTGGCCACCATCTACCACGGCTTCATCCGCGAGACTAACATCCTTAAACAATGTAGTCCGATGATCCCGACCGAATACCTTCTCGAAAGCTTCGGCCTCCTTCACCGTGAACCCCTCCTCATCAACTTGTTCATCGGGACCTTCGTCATCCGAATCTGATGCATAGCCACGGGAATAAGGGATGGAATGGTCCATTGTCTCTTGCAAATGATATTTGTCGAGATCACCCACATTGTTGTCATGGAGATCAACTTCATTGTCATCGTTCGCATACTCATCATTCTCCTCTTGCAAAGCTTCATTTTGGTTGTTTGGAAACGGGCTCAAAGTTGGCCTCACTTCTTGGTTCAAAAGAGGTTCAACAAATTCATCTCGCTTCAAGGGTGGGGGCTACTAGCAACCAAAGGGGAGGGGTTCCGGCTCCAGTCCAAATGCAAATTTGAATCAACCTTCTTCGTTGCAAATAACTCAAGAGCCTTGTCTAGTGATTCGGCCATCATCTCCTTGTATGCAACCCAAAGTTGCTCCGAGTTGACACGCATTGTCTTCCAACGGATGTTCATTCCAAAACCAACATTATGCCTTCCCTCCAACTCAACAATATCACTAGGGTCCATCGAATTCAAATCTTTCCTCACTTGTTGCAAGAGCTCTGCATAGCTAGGACTACTATCAAACACATGTCAAGCTCATCCGGGTCCGGTTCAATATTGCCTTTCAAGAAGGAGTCTTTGTCCTCATGATGAACAAACACACATGTTCTTCCCATCCCTATAAGCATTCAAACAACACAATGTAACATTGCTTCCATGAGTACTAATCCAAGGATTAACACGGAGTACAAACCCTAAAATATATATGAAAAACAACAACCCTAACCCTAGCACCAACATAAGAACACCCATAAGAATAACCCTAACATACTAACAAGCCTAATCATAGGAAATTGGCAAACAAACATCTCACATCTCCATGCTAATCTCTAGATCCATACAAAACTAGGGTTTCCGCAAACTAGCAACAAATGAGCAATTTGTTAACATTACTTGGATCAAAACAAGGGGATTGGAGAAGTTTACCTTGAGAGAGGGTTTGAGTTTGAAATCCACGGACAAAATCTTCAAATTTTCAAGATTTGGGAGAGGATTTGAGAAGGGGGGGAGAGGGGCAAATCTCGGGTCGGATGCTATGGGGGTTGGGGTGTGTGGGGGGAGTAGGGAGAGGGGGCAAATCTCGGGTCGGATGCTATGGGGGTTGGGGTGTGGGGGACGGGGGCCCAGCCAACTAGTAATAGACAGTGTAGCGCCTAAGGGCTAGGCGCTGCACATTACATGTGCGGCACCTAGCTCGAAGGCGCTGCACTGCTGGGTGCGGGCCCAGGGGCTGCCACGATGGACAGAGGTGCAACGCCCCCGAGCTAGGCGTTGCATCGTAGGGTGTGACGCCGGCGTGTCGGGCACCACACAAAAAGGTCAGCCGTGTGAAATAGTTTTGTGGGCAGTTCATTCTGTGATTTGATTTCGTCCACATGTCAAAATTGTCAAATTTGCCGTCTGGCTGGCTGATCTGCGCCGACCAACAGATATGATAATAGGACTATATAGTAGTATGAGCCATATCGCTGCTCCCCAGAATTTTCAATTACTCTCTTACCTAAACAAACTTGCCCTCTGAATAGTGGTGGAAGCTTCCAACATAGGAGGACAGTGGTTAGAAGTTACTTGAGTCAAGCAATGCAAGGTTGAGTTCGGTATAGACAAAGTCCCAATCAGCATTAATAAAGACTCACATCAATTATGGTAAGGATCGGAGGACTATGCGTTACTATACCAGGGGTAATCCCTGCCCAATAGAGGAATAGAAACCTAATGGTGAAAACGGATCTTCGTTCTGATGCTCGGTTCAAAAGTTATAGCTTTTTTTAAAAATGTGACGGAATAAAGTGGGATGATATGAGCATATGCATGCAGTTAATCTTTAGGGACCACCCAACACCCGACGATGCCAGGTACATCACGAGGGGGAAGGAGGCCATTTTTCTAACAATTTGTCGTGTAGCGCAATTGAATCAGCATCGGACGGCTCGCATAAGTGCGCTTGACTCCACCGAATAGCGTAGCTGCATTATCTAGCATTTACAAAAAAACATATCGCTACGCATCCTAGTACAAAGCCAAGTTGGTTTTGGTGGCCGCGGGTGTAATTTTTCTTTATTTATTCCTTCCATTCACTAACAGGTGGGGACTCATAATATATATAGAGAGTAAGGTGACTAGGCTGCATTATTTGCCACACAGACAGTTTGACCGGTCAACATCAATAAAATACAGAGCTATACAGTGATCCGGTGACTGTATAATCACCAAAACGCGTATATAATGGCCGTATTGACTGCATTCTTAAATAAAATGATCAAAATGAGTTTGCGAGACAAGTACAGTGACCATCAATGCATTTTACTCTTTGATAAAATAGAATTCTATCACATCAAATCCACATATTTACTAATTAATTTTAATCATCTTCACAACACCTTAATTAGGAATCATTACACCTTTATTAGGAAAGAAATCATCACCACCATATATCACATAATCGAAAGAACACATTAGCCAAAAATCACACGTTGCATACCTCCCACTACTGTACCTCCTCCAAAACTGGGTCTACTCAGGTAAAAAGAGTAACTTCATGTGCATTGTGTCCCCATGCTCGTGATGCCACCCACGAACCACTCGTACCATACACCGATGGCCCTCCGCTCCTGTCGCGTCTGCCAACGCACCCCTAGCCATAACCAAGCGTACCATTTGTCGCGCCTACGCCTACCCGACACCTGCCGCTCCCGTTGGCGCAACCCTCTCGCCGCGATGGGGCACACTATCCAGAGCCGCTTTGGCCAGCATGTCTCGAGCAAAACCTCCCAGGATTGGAAGCATCGCCCACCTGTGTCCACCGTTCCCGTCCAGCTCTAGCAACACCTGCAGGTCACACTCATGTTTGCTCTGCCCGCCTAGGTCCACTTGCTTCATTAACATTGTGCCTCCGAATGAAACATCTATTCAGCGCCCACTCTCTTATGTGCTCGACAGGAAAGAATCATGTATCGTTCCTGATGTGATTTACAGCCAGTGCTATTAGTGATTTCTGTGGATGATCCCTCGTGTACACAGTCTCTATCTTCTTCGGGAAACGACAACACGATGGATTCGGTATTTGAGAAGATAATCACACTTATGTTTCATCAATTTTCTGGGACAATGCTAATTAGCTACATAATGCTTTATCAACTGTGAATGACGGAATTATCCCACTATTTTGATGCCCTATTTTTCAGTTCTCCATATGTAGCCATGGTTTTCTTAAAAATTGGGCGGTATGCTCGTCTGACTGATGACAAGAAGCCATGATACCTTGAAAAATAATGGAAAGCCTGCTAAGCTAAGAAGGTCACGGCTACATCATCTGCACCATCCACCGGGGCTGTTGAATGTATGCCCTTTAAATATGTCACAAACACATCGACAAAAGGTCAATCCTTTTTTTTGAAACGTAGACGCTAGAAGTGTCCGGCTTTAAATTAATAAGCCACCAGGCAACCATCATAAGGTTCAATAGTCTTACAAACCGAAAAGTACTCGAGCATGAAAGTACGAAGAGGCATTGAGGAGCACGGGGTACATCAAGAATAACAACATAGCCCACACCCTACTTCCTACAACTACCTCTTCACCAAAAGGTGAGACCATCTACGGAGGTTGACGCGCAGTCTTTTCTGGTGATTTCCCGAGCCGACTTTGGAACGATTGTCATGGATTGCTTACAAAGCGGACGTTATAGGGAGAGGATCTAGGGCACGCAAGTGCGGGGGCACACAGTTTGTGAGCCATCGATCTGCACCAAGATTTGGAAATTTGGGGTTGTATTTCGTGTATTCATGAGCGTATATCACTTCCCATATATCTGTATTCACATTGTAAAGCTAAAGTATTATATCTTTTTCTGTGGGTCCCATTTCTAAGATACATATATTTTGATGAATAACAAGTGCCTACTAAATGTTACCCTTGTGCTTAAAGTGTTCCTTCTATTCTTCTATCTCATTGTTCTCTTGAAGTACACTCTGCTTCTCTTCTTAGAATACTTTCTTAGAACTGTTGTTGAAGAAGCATCGTTGTAGACAAGAACAGACTGAAGCTATTTGTTGTGAATTAGGCACAGTCCGGGACAACTCAAAGGCAGGAGAAATATTGCGTAAGATTATCCAGCACAGGTTAGTCGATGATGTATACCCATTTTATTGTTCTTCCAATGTTTTTGTAAACACAGTGTCGGCATAAGGTTGTTGGCTATTTGATCGTTTCTTCTTTAACTTCCTTCTTTTACTTTGTCCTCCTTCAACAACTCAAAGCTTTGGCTGAGCCAGTTTTGTTGGAATAAAAAAATGTGTATACATCTTAAAACAAAAAAAAATTTTGTAGATATGAGGTTTACGAATCTAGGATGTGATTGTATACATCAAAAACTTGGAAAGTAGGTACGTTCGGGACATTGAAACTTATGCAAGTACGTTAGTTAATCAGACAAAAACTTATAGCACACATGTACTATCTTGTACCTTTAGAAGAAATATCAACACAAATTCTAAAATATTTCTACAATGTAAATTTAGAATATGCATTATTATCTCTTAAACCAAATACATGTACTTACATATGTATATGAAAGGTTATTTAACTTTATGAAAAATATATAGAAGCTTAACAAGAATGTTACATATAGAAAGAGTGTATATTTAAGTTTGAATTTATGTTATCTACTGCTATAGTTGAAAATGAACGTGTATATTAATCTACTTGGATTTGTAAGTAAATTTATTATCAATAACATTAATAAATAACATTTGTGCCTTAGAAATATTTATTACAACAAGTAGTTGTTGAAACAACAAATTTTAATGAATTATCTAATCCATTAAATTATTTACTAATCTTATTGTCTTTATTTACATTCTAGTGATAAAATATGTTGTCTAAGTTAGGTCATTTAGCAAGTGGTACAGCAAAATGTAGCAGATATTTATAAGATACTATTACACTGAAGGAGATGACTCAAAAGGAGAAAATATGAATGACAAGTGTAATTTAGAATCCAGGTTGAAGGTAGATCATGACTACTCCCACCTTTCACTATTTTAAGATATTTTAATTTTTTTCTAAATAAACTGTATATAGACACGTTTTAATGTATTTGTTCACTAATTTCAGTTCGTATGTGGTTCATATTAAAATATCTAAAGCGTCTGAAGGAGTATACTACACGTGGGATTTCCTTTTTCGTGGGAAGGTCTCTTGTGCTAGATGAGCCCATCCATGACTTTGTAGTAGTCGACGAGAGCATGCATATTAGTCGATGCATGCATGCATGCATGCCTACCCGTCAAGTTTGACCAGCAGTCAGCATCTAGGATTTTGACTATGTTTTAACCAGTGCTTGCCTCGCCAGGCTTGCTGCCAAAAAGTTCCCATCATCGTCTTTTTCGTTGCCCACTACACCAATGGGCAATGGTCATATATGTCCTCGTGCATGAACGATCGCCACTGAATTCCCATCAGTCTCAACCAATCAAATCAAATGTACCAATGGCTATATATGTGCCCGGCTGTTCAGGGAAGAGGAACCCAACCGAAGCGAGAGACCGGTCACTTCCGCCGGAGCACCATGAGCACTCCACCCTCGGCACATGCCTTCCCCGTCCTCCTCCTCCTCGCCCGAGCGGTCATGGCCTCCGCCGAGAATAACAAAGACTGCCACCCTAGCGACAAGGCCGCGCTTCTGGCCATCAAGTCCGCCTTCGGCAATCAGAGCCACTTCGCCTCATGGACTCCTTCCACCCCGTGCTGCGAATGGCACGACGACACTTGCAACGACGCCGGTCGCGTCATCTCCCTCATCTTCTTCGTGGATGTCAACCTCACGGGCACCATCCCGGACGCCATTTCCGGCCTCACCGAGCTTCTCGTCCTCAACCTCTATTACCTCCCGGCCATCTCCGGCCCTATCCCCAAGGGAATCGCCAAGCTATCCAAGCTCACCTCGCTCACCATCGCTCTTACCGCCGTTTCGGGCCCCATTCCGTCCTTCCTGGGCGAACTGACCAGGCTCAAAGAACTCACCCTCTTCTCCAACTCCCTCTCCGGCACCATCCCGGCCTCGCTCGGGGGCCTCCGTTACTTAGATTCCATCGAGCTCAGAAACAACAGTCTCACAGGCACCATCCCGCCGCTCTTCTCCAAATCCACTCTTCTCCCAGTCCTTTTGCTCTCCAACAACCACCTCTCCGGCTCCATCCCGGCAGAGTTCGCTGCAGTCGGCTTCCTGCAAGTCGACCTCTCCCACAACGCTCTCACGGGCGACGCGTCCGTGTTCTTCGGAAGGACAAAGGAACTGCAAAGCATTGACCTGTCCCACAACGCCCTCAGCTTCGACCTCTCCAGCGTGGAGTTCCCGGAGGAGATGCAAGCCATGGATGCGAGCCACAACGCCATCCGCGGCGGCATCCCAGCGCAGGTGGCGAATGTGACGAACCTGCGGCAGTTCAACGTGAGCTACAACAAGCTGTGCGGCCAGGTTCCGGCCGCCTTGGCAAGGTTGGATGCCTACAGCTTCCGGGGCAACAAGTGCCTGTGCGGTGCGCCCCTCCCAGATCCATGCAAGAAATAATTTGAACGTCATTTCTGTCAACGGATGTCAGGCGGCCAGATGTATTTATGTAATCTTTGGATGAATAATGTGCTGAAATAAAGCCAAATGCATATGTGATTTCACATTACTAGCTCTTGTTCCGTCTATTTATCTTTGAACTCTGCTGCAAGGCACACACATTTGTTGAGATAAGAATGGAGTCTGAAAGTTGTAGAGACCGACGCAATTTTTTATTTTTTTAGAAAAGGAGGATGACCCCTGGCCTCTGCATCGGGGAGATGCATGCGGCCATTTTATTGATTATTCTCGAGGACCTTACAAAGTAGTACAACAATATGCCTGAATCCGCCATCTTGGCAACATCTGCCGCTACTCCAATCCATATGATGAAGAGTGCAAGCTGGGCCAAATACCCAGACCTCTCACCTAAGCCTAACATCTAAAGCGGAGGCCCCGACCGAGACACATACCGGGTCCGGGTCACAAACCAGTCCGACGCACTCATATGTGTCGTCGCGCCATCTTCCACTAGTCCATCTTCAGAGCAGATTGAGGTGCCAACCTTGGCAGGTACCTCCGCCATCGACGCCACCATGACGCCAAACGACGAACTCCACCTACTTGAGTCCATCTCCAAGCAACGGACGCAGATCCATGCTAGGATAGGGCTGCACCACCGCCGTCGCCCACCACCCACAAGCGCCACCCAGCCCCAAGGTTCCCAAAGCGGCGCCTTCAAGAAGGGAACGGTGTCGTGAGCGCCGTCGCCACACAACAAAGTTAGGGCTTTCGCCCGGGAGACCTAGGGTAAGGGGAAGTGAGGGGATCAGTCCATACCGACGCCTTCAAGGAGGGGAACGACGCCCTCAAGCGTCGCTGTCGACGCGGCCGGCCATGGCCGACCAGGGATTTCGCCCGAACTAGATCCCCGCCACCAGCAGCGCCTCCTGTACAGAACCGGCGACCCAAGGAAGCGCGGCCCGACGAGGATGGCCCGCACGCCGAACAGAGGAGGAGGGGCGGCGCCAGATTGCGCGCACCGGCCACCGCAGAAACCGCCGCCGGCCGCCAACGACCACCGGATCCCGCCGCCCGCGCGGCCGGGACGCCAGATCCACCGCCCGCACGGTTGCTAGCCGATCGTGCCTTGCCAATGGAGCCGCCGCTCCAGATCCGGAGTTTCCCACGCAGAGGCAGGGCAACCGAGGCCCCGCCGCCACCATCCTTGGCGCCCCGGGCTTGCCCGGCGGCTGCCTCAGGCGGCGGCGAGGGAGGAGGAGGGAGGAGGAGGGGTGGCTAGGGTTGAGAGGGAGGAGGAGGGAGGAGCAAGACCGGCGCAAATAAACCCTCATCTCTAAGAGCATCTCCAGCCGTTCAGCCCCCTAGGGCGCCGAAAAAGAGCGGCCAGGTGGTGCGCCGGCGATAAACTCGGCGCTGGGGGCGGTTCGGGACCCAGCCGTCGCCCCCCGGTCGCCCCCAGGCGCCGAATTTAGCCCAGCTTTCGGCCCAAAAACGGCCCTATATCTGCGTGAATCGGCCCATATTCAGTGCGGTTCGGCGTGTTTCGGCGTTAATTTTCGCATACAAATATATAAATCAATTATTTCGTCACATAGTTCGGCGTGGTTCGGCGTGTTCAACAAATAGTTCACTACAAATTATATAGTTTAACAAATAAAAACTCAAGTTTCATCGCACGTCATTACCAGCCTCGCCCTTGAGCCTCCATAGGTGCTCCACCAGATCCTGCTGCAGCTGATGATGCACCTGTGGGTCTCGGATCTCCTGACGCATACTGAGGTAGGCAGTCCAGGTTACCGGTAGCTGGTGATCAACTTCGGCTAGAGGACCCTGCCTGTAGTATGGTTCAGTGTCAAACACTGGCTCTTCCTGCTCGCTCTCAATGGTCATGTTGTGCAAGATGACACAACAAGTCATGATCTCCCACATTTGATCTTTCGACCAGGTCTGAGCGGGGTACCGGACAACAGCAAATCGAGATTGGAGCACACCAAATGCCCGCTCGACATCCTTCCTGCAAGCCTCCTGAATCTTCGCAAACCAGGCGTTCTTGCCTCCTGGCACAGGGTTTGAGATGGTCTTCACAAATGTCGACCATCTCGGATAGATGCCATCAGCTAGATAGTACCCCTTGTTGTACTGCCGTCCATTGACATCGAAATTCACCGGAGGAGAATGACCTTCAACAAGCTTGGCAAAGACTGGGGAGCACTGCAGGACGTTGATGTCATTGTGAGTTCCTGGCATCCCAAAGAAAGAGTGCCAAATCCAGAGGTCATGTGTGGCCACTGCCTCAAGTACCACACTGCAACCGCCTTTGGCGCCTTTGTACAACCCCTGCCAAGCAAATGGGCAATTCTTCCATTTCCAATGCATGCAGTCGATGCTTCCAAGCATCCCAGGAAATCCTCTTGCTGCATTCTGTGCTAGGATCCGAGCAGTGTCTTCCGCATTGGGTGTTCTTAAGTATTGCGGTCCAAACACTGCCACCACTGCCCGACAGAACTTGTAAAAACACTCTATGCTGGTGGACTCGGCCATGCACCCATAGTCGTCGAGTGAATCACCGGGAGCTCCGTATGCAAGCATCCTCATAGCTGTCGTGCACTTCTGGATGGAGGTGAATCCAAGTGTGCCGGTGCAATCCTTCCTGCACTTGAAGTAGCTGTCGAACTCCCGGATGAAATTCACAATCCGGAGGAAAAGCGTTCGGCTCATCCGATAACGGCGCCGAAATGTTTTTTCACCGTGCAATGGAGCGTCGGTGAAGTAGTCCGAGTAGAGCATGCAGTAGCCTTCCATACGATGCCGGTTCTTTGCTTTCACCTGCCCAAGCGCCGAGCCACCTCGCCGCGGCTTCTCACTGCTCGCGAGCAGGCCGGCGAGGGCGGCGAGCACCATGAGATGCTCCTGCTCCTGGACGTCGGCTTCGGCTTCCTCATCCAGCAACGCCGCGAGCGCCTCCTCATCTTCGGAGTCCATCGCCGGGCCGGGCAATTCACCTCACACCTTGTGGGCGAGGTGGGCGCAAGCCCACCGGTGTACAGGCCCTGCGCGGCCAGAGCGCCGGAAAAGGTGCCTGGGCGGCGGCGGGGAGGCTACCTCGGCAAAACCCCTTCTTTTTCCCGGCTGGGGATGGTCTACCTAGCTGTGGCGGGCGGTGGTCGGTGCCGGGATCGGCAGGGTGGCGCAAGGTGGCGGCCAAGCACGGGGGGTAGGAGGCGAATCTGGACGGGTGGCTTGACTTTTCGCCTGTCAATGTGGCCCCAGGAACGCTTTTCCCTTGCGCCGGAGCCCCCGAGCGCCCCCCAGTGCGCCGGGTTCGGCCTGCGAGCGCCGGGCGCAAAAACGGACCGAGCCGGCGGAATTCGGCGTCCTGGGAACGCGACTGAGCCGTTTTTTCGGCGCCGGCATGAATAAACCGCCTGAGGAGGCCGTTCTGGGGGCGCGGCCGGAGATGCTCTAAATCTTTGAGTTTGATACCCTGTATTTACATATCCTAGTCAATCCGGGTCTTGCATGAGTAAAATCTTGTTTAGTCTAATAACAAATGCACGATCCCAGCCGGGATTGATTGTTACTCTACTGACTACATTGTCCTACTTGTCATCTCTATCTTCTATCCCGACTCTTGTGAGACAGCGTCAGTTTGCATCGATGGCACTGCCAAGCAACTACACGGCCCGGCAAGAATCCGACGGGCCTGCGCTGGAGTGGGGAACACGACCCCGGCGCCAGCTAGTAACGGAGGATGAACTCACTGTCATGATCGTAACCTTGTGGGCCAGTTGGTCTGCCCGGCGCAAGGTGATACATGAAGGAATTTATCAAACGCCCCATGCCATGAATGGCTTCATCTTGAGTTATCTCTCCGATATTCAGTTCTTGAAGAAAACAGGCACTGGGGGAAATTAGCACAACCATGTACTGCAAGTGATGGGGCGCCATTGCTGCTCGGAGAAAAGTCAGGAGAGCCCGGCTCTCCCGAGTCCTCCTCCGCCTAGCTCCACCCTCCTTGCCACACCGACGGCGGACCACTCCGGCCGCTGTCGTACACCTCCTCCTCCCCATCGTGATCTCAGCCCGCGCGGGCTGGATCTATCCTGCAGCCCTTTGTCCTCGCCCTCCGCCTCGCCGCCCGTCAGGGCATCCTTCATGGAGGCCCTGCTCTTTGCGCCGCCCCCTGCTTCGGTCGTGAGGGGAAAGGGCATTTACTCCTCACCTGCCGTCGCTGTCCACCCCACCACGCCACTCTCTTCGGGCAGGATTCAAGAGGGACGGCCGCGTCCTGGCGGAGACCCAGGCCCCTCCGGCGTGATGGGCTCGGATCGGCGTGCGACGCGGCAGGTCACGCCCTGCCCCAACGGCTGGTCCGTTCAGCGGAAGAAAGGCTGGTGGCGTCGGGAGCGGCGCGCACGCCTCCTGGAGGAGCAGCGCGCATCAAATGGCCGCCATAATCGTCCGCGTCAGGGCATTCATGGCGTGCCAGGAGCCCCCCTTCCTTGCAGTTCCTTGTTCTCCTTAAGGAGGCGGCCGAAGGAAAATGCTACAACTGCCTCTCCCCTCTCCACTGTGTCAAGAGCTGCACCAAGCCTCCCACCTGCCTCCTCTGCGGGCAACCTGGCCATAAGGCTCGCCGGTGCACCAATCAGCACGTCCGCCCCCCGTCTGGCCTCCGTTTGTCTCCCGACCACCCCAACTTCACCCGCCTCCCGGCCTCCTCGCGCCTCACTTTCCCTCCCGACCACCCCAACTCCACCCGCCTCCCGGCCTCCTCGCGCCTCACTCTCCCTCCCGGCCACCAGCTCCGGCAGCCGGTGGCCTCCCGTATCTGTTTCCCCCTGACCAGCCGGCTTCTGCTCCCCCGCCACGCCCGCTGTTCTCACATCACGCCGTTGCGTCCACGCAGCCGTCCATCTTGGGACCTGCGCCGTCACCATCTGTCGACATGGAGCTAGACCTGGTGCCCGGCGACGCGTGCAACCGGCCCGAGTTCGTCACTGGGATCGCGTCGTTCACCTCGGCCATGGTGTCGGCCGAGCGCTTCCATGAGGCGCATGGCGCCATGTTGATCACCATCGGGAACAGGCCGCGCCTCCGTGCTAGCCAGGTCGCGGCGGAGGTGGGTCGGCGCTTCTCCCTCGCTCCGGGCACGTACTCCGTCACCATGCTTGCACACGGCGGTGACTTCTTCGTTCTGTTCAACGATCCCGTCATCCGCAACATCGCCATAAGCCTTCCTGACACTCTGCACGTCGGCTATGCCTCCCTCGCCTTTCGCCCTTGGACTCGCCTGGTCGGGGCTGAGCTGGTGCCACTCCCCTTCCGGGCTCGCGTCTGCCTCGAAGGGGTGCCCAAGCATGGCTGCCAGCTTGAGACGGTCGCCGTCCTCTTTGGCAAGTCTTGCCTTATGGACTGCGTCGACGACATCCACCCCACCGAGCAGGACGCGGCGTGCTTTTGCGTCTGGGTGTGGTCTGCGGACCCGGAGATGATCGCTCGTCGCGGCTCCCTTGCGCTGGAGGAATGTCCCCTCACTGCCACGCCGTCATTTGATTTCCCGGAGCTCGGCATCCACGAGCCTTCTATGCCGGTTGAGGGGCCGGCCAACCTCCTCTCCTACCCAATCCTGCTGCATCTCGACAAGGTATGGGACTACGCGCCGCGCCACGATGGCTACTCCGGGCGCAACAGCGACTCCGGCCAGAGCGGCATCCCATCCGGCGACTCCGACGATGACTACCCTCGGAAGAGGGACCTCTCTTGGTCCTTCTCCTTCGAGGACGGTTGGCGCCCTGTCAACCGACGCCCTGCGCACCAACGGCTAGGGCCTCGCCATCGCGATCGCTCCCCGGATGGCCCCGGGGGCCAGGGTGGTGCTGGCGGCTCGCATGGCAATGCCATATCTGGTCAGGGCCGCGGTGACGCCACCAGCCGCCCACCGCTGTCCGACAGCGCCGGCGCTGGCTTCCACCCCGACCATCGTCGACGCCGTCACGGTGCAGATGACACGCCGCCTCCTTCCGACGGAACCCTCACGTCCGCTGATGCTCATGACTTGACGGCCTCCACCCCGCTACCGGTGGTTCACGGCGAGGCGTCTCCCTCCGTCACCAATGTCGCTGTTCTGCCTCCTCTGGCCATGCAGCCTGTTGGATGCAGCATGCGTGCTCTGTGCCAAGTAAACTCGGTGGACGACCAAGGCACTTTCGGTGGCATCGATTGCTTGCAGGTTGCTCCTGTTGGCAATCTGGAGGTGGCCACTGACGAGCAGGCTCAGCGCAGCCAGCGGCATGACCAAGTCAACCATCTGACGGGCACAGGAGTGCTGCCGCCCGTGTCCGGTGACACGATTTTGAACCCTGCTGTCACGCAGGAGAGCAGCACACCCTTGGGCCGCGATGAGGGAGGGCCTGTGGCGGTCGCGGTTGTCGGCCTCTCGCAGCCCAACAGCATCATCGACCACGCCAACAACTCAGGGCCCATCTCCGATGACTTTGGGCCCATCACCGCCCTCGCCACATCTCCTGCTGCTGCAGCGGACACGGAAGCGTGCGAACCTGTTGCAGCTTCTATCCTCGTCGAGATCCCACCGCCACTCATCGCCACGGCTCCGACCACCGCCACCCCGGCCACCCCTGCGGCCCCTCCTCGCCGCGCCAGCCGACGCTTGGCCGGCAAGCCCGCGTCCGCTCTTGGCACCATCGAAAGGGCTCGCTGCGTCCTTCGCAGGAAATGGGGAATCGTCGATGACGAAGACGGCGCCGCCTCGGAGGAGGCGCTACTCCAGCGCTTCACGGAGCTTTTCAAGGAGCCGCTCTCTCCTGATGAGATCGACGCCGTCAAGGCCCTCTTCGGTTCCTGCCAGCTCTCCAAGGCCAAGCCTGCTCTGCTGAGCAGACCCTCCTCCGGCCGCAGGGTGCGCGCCAAACGTGCTGCTGCCAAGTGAGCTCGCTCACCACGCGCGCCCACCGCGAGATGCCCCCCTCCCCATGATCGCCCCTCGCAGACAACCGCGGAGCGTCCCCATCGCTGCCGCTGCAGTCTATGTATCTGTATCTTCTTTTTCTGAACCCGTCCTACTGGTGGTTCCTTCTCTACTGCCATTTTTCATTTTCGTCAGTTTCGTCAGGCTTCTAGCTGCTCCTCTTCAATTCAATAGAGCTCCTTTGTTTCCCGATGAGTGATCATAATTGTGTTGTGTTCAATTGGAATGTGAGGGGACTGAATAACCCCGCACGTCGCCAAGTTGTTCGTGATTTGGTTGTTCGCAACCGCGCCTCCATTGTCTGTCTCCAAGAGACCAAACTGGACTCCGTGGATAAAAGGCTAATTTTGGAGCTCCTTGGCCCCTTGTTCACTGATGCCTTCTGCTTCCTCCCCGCGGACAGAACCAGGGGAGGAATTATCTTGGCTTTCAGTTCTGACCTCTTCAACATCCAGAGCTCCTCCACCACCGCCAACACGGTCTCTGCTACTATTGTCATGCGCGCCTCTGTTGCTTCTTGGAGTGTCACTGCCGTCTATGGGCCGCAGGGGGACACAGAGAAGATGGCATTCATCAATGAGATCAAGGCTATCCGCCCCACCATGCTGCCGGCCTGGCTTCTCCTAGGCGACTTCAACCTCCTTTGCAAGGCTGCGGACAAGAGCAACGCCACCATCAGCCGCAGACTGATCAATGCTTTCACTTCTGCTCTGAACTCCATGGAACTCTCTGAGCTGCGACTTCACGGTCGACGCTTCACCTGGCTGAGCTCTTGCCAGCTGCAGACAAAGACCAAAATTGATCATGTTTTCTGCACCTTGGACTGGGGACTGCTTTTCCCCCAATGCTACCTGAGGGCCTTATCCTCCTCGGTCTCTGACCACTGTGCCATGGTTCTCACTGGACAGATCAACCACCGGCGCTTCCGCGGCTTCCGTTTTGAAAATTATTGGTTAAAGATGAGAGGTTTTGATGATGCGGTGAGCAACTCCTGGAGTGAACCTTGCACTCACACGGACACCATGATGATCCTACACGACAAATTGCCGCGTCTTGGGCGCTCCTTGCGTTGCTGGAGTAGGAAAACAGTTGGTAATATTACGCTACTCTCAGCCGCTGCGGAACAGATTATCCTTGGCTTGGACCATGCTCAAGACCACAGAGACCTTACTATTGCTGAAATCGGTCTAAGGCACTATCTAAAGCGCAAATTGCTTGGCCTTGCTGCAATCCAACGCATCAGGATCAGGCAAAGATCAAGGGTCTTATGGCTTCGTGCGGGCGATGCTAATTCTCGGCTGTTTCACATCAAGGCCAACGGGAGACGCCGCCGCAATTATATTCCCCTTTTGCAGACCGATCATGGCCAATTCACCACCCAAGCTGACAAGCATGCTGAGCTTCACAAGCACTTCTCTGCCAACATTGGCTCAGTTAAAGCAAGGAACCAATCGCTTAATTGGGATGCCTTGGACCTTCCCAGACTTGACCTTTCCTCCCTGGATGCCCCGTTCACAGAGGAGGAAATTAAAGCGGCAGTTTTTGGTCTACCTTCCGGTAAGGCGCCTGGGCCGGACGGTTTCACCGCTGATTTTTTCAAGCACTGCTGGGAGGTGATTAAGCATGATCTTACTGCGGCCATATGTCAGTTCTTCAACCTTCGCGGTAATCATTGGCACATGTTGAATTCTTCTCACATTACTCTTCTGCCCAAATCCAATGAGGCTTCTCGCATCAAGGAGTTCCGCCCCATCAGTCTCATGCACTCCGTCGAAAAGATTGTTTGCAAGATGTTGTCCATCCGCCTGGCTCCGTTCCTATCAGTGTTGATCCCTCCCTCCCAGAGCTCTTTCATCAAGACTCGCAGCATCCATGACAACTTCTTGTTTGTCAAGAATGCCGTCCGGAAATTACACTCTGTCAACGATCCTGCTCTACTTCTGAAGCTTGACATCGCTGGTGCCTTCGACAACGTTTCCTGGTCCTACATGCTCGAGCTTATGCCACGACTAGGCTTTGGGAGTAGGTGGTGCGACATGGTCTCGCTGCTTTGGAGCTCCTCGTCTTCCCGTGTTATGGCGAATGGCGAGCTTGGCCAGCCCTTCTCCCACCGGTGTGGTCTACGCCAAGGTGACCCTCTCTCACCCATGCTCTTTACTCTCGCCATCGCTCCACTACATTGGCTTTTTGCGCGTGCTGCCTCTTCTGGAGCCTTGTCCCCGATCAAGTTACCCCCCTCCCAACTTCGGGTTAGTCTTTATGCCGATGACGCGGCTCTATTCATCGCCCCCAACGAGGCGGACATCCTCCTCACAAAACACATCCTCTCCAGCTTTGGCATTGCTTCAGGCCTTGTCTGTAACATTAGTAAGAGTGGCATCTACCCCATCTCCTGTGAACACATAAACCTAGAATCACTTCTACAGCACTTCCCCGTGCCTGTGCTTCAATTCCCCTGTCGATACCTTGGTCTCCCTCTCCACTATAAGAACATCACCAGGGCTGACATCCAACCTATTCTGGACAAGTTGGCTTCCAAACTTCAACGTTGGCGCGGCAAGCTCATGTCTGGGGACGCTCGTCTGCGGCTTATTAACTCCGTGCTCTCCGCCATTCCGGTGTACTTAATCACCATTTTTAAGCTTGGTGCTTGGGCCATCAAGCAAATCGACAAGCTACGGCAGAACTTCCTGTGGCGCTCCCGGCCGGAGGCAGACAAGGGCATTGCTCTGGTCAACTGGTCCACGGTATGTCGCCCGAAATACCTTGGGGGTCTTGGTGTGATTGATCTGAAGCGGTTTGGAAGGGCGCTGCGGCTTAGGTGGAAGTGGCTCGAGTGGCGGGACCAGAACAGGCCTTGGGTTGGCTCTCCCACTCCCTGTGACCGAGATGACGAGGCTCTGTTTGCTGTTGCTACAAATATCACTGTGGGCAATGGTTCGCGGGCTCGATTCTGGCAAGACCGATGGCTTCATGGTGAGGCGCCTTGTCAACTAGCACCTGACGTCTTCCGTCTCTGCTACAGGAAGAACTTCTCAGTGGCACAAGGACTCGCAGACCAGCGCTGGTTGTCGGGTTTGCATCGCATATCCACTGAGCCTGAGCTTCGTCAATTCACCTTTCTTTGGACAAAGCTGCGGCACTTTGTTCTGGACCCGAACAGGGAAGATAGTATCTCTTGGAACCGCACTGTCTCGACGACATACACTGCCAGATCGGCATATCACGCTCAATTTCTTGGTTCTGCACCGGTTGCTAATTACGACAAGTTGTGGAAGGCCAAGGTCGAGGGCAAATGCAGGTTCTTCTTCTGGCTTTTCCTCAAAGGCAAAATTCTGACCAACGACAACTTGGCAAGGCGTGCACTCCCGCACAATCCGAGGTGCAATCTCTGCGATCAGGAAGAAGAATCTGCCTTCCATCTTATCCTGCAATGCCCCTTTGCACGCTCTGTGTGGCACCTGGTGGAGAACTTCCATTCTGCTCCTGGACTGGCCACGGCTGCCATGCATGCCACCTCTATCATCTCCTGGTGGAATGATGTAATCTGCCCCCTTGGCAAGAAGACCACTACCACGGCCATTTACACCTGCTGGAATATCTGGAAGGAACGAAACAGACGCGTATTTGAGCATAAGACTCTTGCTGAGCAGGGTGTGCTTCTCCTCATCAACCAGGAAATTCTTCAACCTATGCTTTCATCTCACTGGCTTAGTGATGTTGAGAACCAGCCAGAACCTGAGCCAGACTAGACTTTCTACCCTTTTTGTAACGCTGTGTTGTAAGAACTATTTATTTTACTTTTCTCCTGCTTAATATATAGGCAGTGACCTGCCAGTTCCTCAAAAAAAAAACTGGCACTGGGTCTCCGGCTGTTTCTGTGATCAAGCCGACGATATGGATCCCACCACCGGACCAGCATGTGAAAGTGAATGTTGACGCTGCAGTAGCAAGACATGGGGGCCTTGGGGCGGCCGCAGCCATTTGTCGGGACAGCACAGGGATCTACCAGGGGGCGTCCATGGTAGTCTTCAGAAATATCGACGATCCAGCAGTACTGGAGACCTTGGCGATCCGGGAAGCTTTGTCTCTATCTGATGATCTTTATGTCCACAAAATTGCTGTTGCTTCGGACTGCAAACAGGTAGTGGAAGCTATCAAGACGGGTACATCGGCATCCTATGGAGCAATTGTACATGAAATAGTTGAACGATCGAAGTCTTTTTCTTCTTGTAGGATTAGCCATGAATTTACAACCTCTAATGTAGAGGCTCACAAGCTCGCAAAGCACGCTTTAACGCTGGGTATCGGCCGCCATGCTTGGTTAGGTCTATCCGGAGATCTTGTTTTCGTCCCTGTAAATATTGTGACGGATGAATAAAAGCTTTGTGAGTTTGTCTAAAAAAAATCTATATGGGTGGTTCGGCCGGACCTATTCAAGCCTTTCACATGCATGAAAAATGTCACGTACTAGCACTATTAATGTAAGGATTAGTAGTTGAAAGAAATGAAATAAAGTGGCTTCCGCCAAACATGTTAGGAGGTTTCAAAGCCTTCCGCTAATGCAAAGGAAAAAATAGTCAGCAACGACCTTCCGTGCTCCAGATAGAGAGAAATGAGAGATACATGGTGGCTTTTGATTGACTAGACGGCTGTCAGGACTCCCGCAAAACCCCCTTCTGTTTGGTTCCAGTTTATAGGAAAACGAACATCTGGACACGTTGGCGGACTGCAGTCCACTTTGGAGATGCAATCAGCACACTGTGAATAGCCACCCATTATTAATTTCACTTGAATCTCATTCAGTTTTGCTTGCAGGCAATGTTGATTGCCTTTTGTGCATTTTACCTCAAAACTAAATGTACTAATCTGCCCTTTTAACCGAAGGGGCAAGTTGTAAATCTTCACCATGATTTGCAGTTTTGCACTGTAAGTCGTAAACTTTCTTATCTTAGGGGGTGTACCAAAGAATAACTGTCGCGGCTTCGTGGTGACATACTAGCATCGAAAATCATGATTTAAGACCTGTTCGGCATTCCTCCGACTCCACGCTCTTGCTTTCGGAGCTGGCGGAGCTGAAGGTAAAAAGTACGGAGCGGGGAAGCAGGTGCTCTGCAGATCCTTGAATTTCAGGGAGCACTGGATTGCCGAACAGCCCCTTAACCTCTGAGAACAGCAAGAGTACTGGTGTACTACATATTCCTTCAGATTCCAACATAACTGAAGTTCTAAGTTTGTCCAAGTTGGACCAACTCTACAGAAAAATTTCCTATGATTTACAACACCAAATACAGAAACAGAACAATGCGAAAATATATGGCATAATGACGACTAATTTCATTGCGAAAATATATGGCATAATGAAGACTAATTTCATGTTCTACTACTCCCTCTGTTTCTAAATATTTGTCTTTCTAGAGGTTTCAATAAGTGACTACATACAAAGCAAAAAGAGTGAATCTACACTTTAAAATATGTCTATATACATCCATATGTGGTAGTTCATTTGAAATCTCTAAAAAAACAAATATTTAGGAACAGAGAGAGTAGATGATAACATATTTTTCTATAAACTGGAACAAACTTATACAAGTTTGGCTTGAGACAAATCGAGAATTTCAATTATTCAATTATTTTGGAATGAAGGTAGTACAAATCAACTGCATCTTGCAAAGTAACTCATTTCGTCATCGATCATCAGATTTTCATGATCTGTTAATCGACAGAATGCCTTAAGCAGACGACACCAAAAATTAAGCTGCATAGCCCAATTGAGGTCCACAACAAACTGGGAAATGACTAGTGCAATGCGGTACAGGATCCGAATGCTCATGCGTCTCTATATACAGACTTATTTAGGGACAGAAACGTCCACAATACAGCTAACTACGGATTCCTTGGTCTCTATTATGTCTCCCCAGCACGTATCATACAGCAGGCGAACAGTCTGACAGAGCCAAGCTTCTCGTTTGGCAGCCTATGGAAGAACAGTTCTCACCACCTTCCTGTCCACCCCAAAAGACTGCATCATGGCGAAGAGATGATTGGTTGTTAAGATACTTATCCTATCCAGTTCAGAAGGTTAACTGAAGCTAAATTGAAACTGTCAAGTCTAGTTATTGTCAAATGAGGTATGATCTAAGTAAGGCACTTGGAATAATAGTGTGATTTCACATTTTGAAAATATGATATACATGAATCGGTTCTATATGAAAAATAATATACTGAAGCATATCATCATTGGCATCTGCTTACCTCCAGACCACAGTCATTGACATATACATTCTTGAACAGCTCGGACGTATCAGGCATTGGGCTTTCCTGCAGGTATTGAATTGTACAAGGCACCTCATGAGCACAATTATTTCAAATAAACCGAATAACAAGACATGTAGCTGCATTTCATACCTTTGCTTTGGCAATTGCAGTGTCAACTTCCTTCCTGATTTCCTTCTCCATGTCCTAGAAGAAAGAATAGATTGTCATAGTGAAAAAAGAGCATGCAGCTACTTAAGATTTTCTGCATTGTGCAATCCACCAAAACGGATACTATGAGATATCATCCTAGGTCATATGCTTTCAGATACTTAATTTTCTAGTTACAATGCATACCTTGAGCTCCTGGGCTGTTGCCAAGTCATGGGTCAATAATAGCTTTCTGACCCGCTCAATTGGATCACGCTCCTGTTATATCATGACAAACAACTAAGCTCAGTAAGGTCAATCTTTGGTAGAACACAAAATTCAAGCAGAGAGTTAATAGCCATCTTGACCTGTCTTATTCCTGCAATCTCATCTCTAGTACGGTAAGTGCTGCCTGGATCTGACATAGAATGACCATGGTATCTGTATGTGTCCATCTCAAGAATCTAAAACACCAGGAGAACACACAAAAACATGTCACCCAGGAGCTATCTTAAGAAATATAATCTCTAGGGAAAAAGTTACTGCAACCTGTAACATCGCATTTACAACCAGAATGAAAATTTTAGCATGCTCTTTTAATGGCCAATTGAGAAACTAGACAATTAGAAGTACACTGAGTACCATTACACTTGGTACACAAGATCGCAGGTGCAAAATCAGCACTTCCCAGGGCAGGGAGAAGAGATCAGTAACATAAAAGCACAATGAGCCAGACAAACAATCAACAAGTTTGTAACATAGGTGAACTTTCCTTTCTTTCTTTCTTTTTTGTTCGTGGTGACCAAATATAGAGTGATCCATTATAATGGACAGTGTGCAGATCTGCGATTCATTCTTTAAAACCATATAGATAACAAGTAGTGGAAAAAAACAGAAACAGCTCCCCTGGCCATGCAAAACCAATTAACTTAAAGTTGATGGATCTCACAAGAACAAAAACTACACATGGGAAATAAAAAAGGAGAACACACAAAAACATGTCACCCAGGAGCTATCTTAAGAAATATAATCTCTAGGGAAAAAGTTACTGCAACCTGTAACATCGCATTTACAACCAGAATGAAAATTTTAGCATGCTCTTTTAATGGCCAATTGAGAAACTAGACAATTAGAAGTACACTGAGTACCATTACACTTGGTACACAAGATCGCAGGTGCAAAATCAGCACTTCCCAGGGCAGGGAGAAGAGATCAGTAACATAAAAGCACAATGAGCCAGACAAACAATCAACAAGTTTGTAACATAGGTGAACTTTCCTTTCTTTCTTTCTTTTTTGTTCGTGGTGACCAAATATAGAGTGATCCATTATAATGGACAGTGTGCAGATCTGCGATTCATTCTTTAAAACCATATAGATAACAAGTAGTGGAAAAAAACAGAAACAGCTCCCCTGGCCATGCAAAACCAATTAACTTAAAGTTGATGGATCTCACAAGAACAAAAACTACACATGGGAAATAAAAAAGGAGAACACACAAAAACATGTCACCCAGGAGCTATCTTAAGAAATATAATCTCTAGGGAAAAAGTTACTGCAACCTGTAACATCGCATTTACAACCAGAATGAAAATTTTAGCATGCTCTTTTAATGGCCAATTGAGAAACTAGACAATTAGAAGTACACTGAGTACCATTACACTTGGTACACAAGATCGCAGGTGCAAAATCAGCACTTCCCAGGGCAGGGAGAAGAGATCAGTAACATAAAAGCACAATGAGCCAGACAAACAATCAACAAGTTTGTAACATAGGTGAACTTTCCTTTCTTTCTTTCTTTTTTGTTCGTGGTGACCAAATATAGAGTGATCCATTATAATGGACAGTGTGCAGATCTGCGATTCATTCTTTAAAACCATATAGATAACAAGTAGTGGAAAAAAACAGAAACAGCTCCCCTGGCCATGCAAAACCAATTAACTTAAAGTTGATGGATCTCACAAGAACAAAAACTACACATGGGAAATAAAAAAGGCATGCTCTTATTGTGTCAACTAGCTATCTTTTTTTTTTCTTTTTTTTTGCGGTTTGTCTAAGCCCAGGTTCGAACTGGGGACCTTTAGTGTGTGAGACTAACGTGATAACCAACTACACCACCCAGACAAGCTATCAACACTGAATCTGTACATACCAGCTAATCTAGTAATCGCATTACTGAAGCAGGGCAGAAGTCAATCTTAAGCTAGCACCAGAAAGACACATGAAAATTCAAAATTATCAACAGTTGCTAGCTATTAGTGTCGAACCAATCCAACAGAGGAATTATCAACCAGCAGCGTATTTGAATTTCTGACCCAATCCATCCCCGATGGATCCCGAGAAGTACACACACGCACAGAATCTAGACAGTAGATAGTGACAAGTTAACTGAATACTTACAATAGGTCCATTTTCAAGAACATGTTCTTTGGCAAATTTACAAGCCTGCTTCACCGCAAGAAAATCCATCCCATCAACCTGCATCAAACACAATTATATCACACCATTACCAGAATTTTAAACTAAAATGAAACACAAACGCCACTGTCCACAACCAACTTTCAGCTTCAGAAATTTTATCACAAGCAGAACACTTCCGACTCTGTAGTACCTTCAATCCGGGCACATAATCCCCGCGCTTGTAGTACGCGGGGCTCTTGGAGGCCTTCCACTCTGCCGTCCCCATCCCATCTGAACAAATCCAACAGTTGATTATAACTGGAAATTGCACTGACGAACACTCTGAAGAATCTGAAGAGTCTGAAATCTGAAGAAGAACTGACAGTGGTTGTTCTCGCAGACGAGTATGACGGGCAGCTTCCAGAGCGCGGCCATGTTGAGCGCCTCGAAGAGCTGGCCCTGGTTGGCGGCGCCGTCGCCGTAGAGGTCGAAGGTGACGGTGCCCTCCTTCCGGTACCGCTGCGCGAAGGCGAGGCCGCAGCCGAGGGGCACCTGCGCGCCGACGATGCCGTGCCCGCCGTAGAAGTTGGCGTCCTTCTTGTAGAAGTGCATGGAGCCGCCCTTGCCCCTGGAGCAGCCGTCGACGCGGCCCATGAGCTCAGCGAAGGCGGCGACGAGGTCGCCCCCGCGCGCGAGGTAGAGGCAGTGGTCGCGGTAGGCGGTGATGATGGCGTCGCGGCGGGTGATGGCGGCCTCCATGCCCACGGCGACCGCCTCCTGGCCGTCGTAGAGGTGGCAGAAGCCCCGGATGAGCTTCGCCTTGTAGAGCGAGTCGGCCGCGATCTCCGCGCGCCGCATCAACGCCATGTCGCGGAAGGCGGCGGCCAGCTCGCGCGGCGTGGTGGATACGTCGCGCGACGGCGGGTCCACGATGTGGGACGTAAAGGGGACCGAGGTCTCCACGGTGAGCGGCTCCGTGGAGTCGGAGACCCCGCGGGCGAGCGTCGGCGGCAGGAGCCGAGGGGGCGCGCGCTGGGCGGCGGCCGGGCTGAGGCGGCGGAGGATCGCCGCGGCCATGGCGGGGCTTGCTCTGCTCGCCCTCGCCGGGTTCAGGGGAATCTGCGGGATTCTGTGACGGGGCACGGGAGCACTAGGCGGGCTGGAGGGGACGGGAGCGGAGTGGAGCGTCGCCGAGGTGGTTGGGGAGGCGAGGAGGGGAACCTGGGGTCGGGGCAGGGGCGCGTGGAGCCGCCGCGTGGTGTGCGGATTCGCGGGCGCGCGGTGGCGTGGCACGGCGGGGTGGGGCGCGTGGCGTGTCGAACGTCGACGGGAGGGTGGAAAGCGCGCCAAACAGGAGCACGTACGCGATCGACGGTCCAGCTTTGCGCCGACAGCTTCAACGGCGCCGTGCCGCCGTATCACGGGGGCCGGGGTCGGGGAATGGCATCCCAAACCGCTCACCCGTAAATTTTCTCCCACATCCGATCGTGACTAAGGGACTTGTCCGCGAACACTGATACGAGAGCCGATCATCCAAAGCTATCCACATATATCCGATTATATTTTAAATGAATTTTAACGAAAATGAATAAATTTGGTGTAAACTCAAACACACCACACGATATTCATTTCAACTAGGATAATGTTTACATAAAACTCTGGACGATATTTCGTATGATGAACTAAAAACCGTAAAAAGGATCTAACCTACACTAACTTATACTTGACGGTGGCCTCGTAGGCCATGCCGGACTGGCCGGCGGCTCCTCCTCCATCGTCGCCGAAGTCGGGTTTCGGACGGCGGAAGGGTGCAGCGTCGCGGTATGGCTTCCCGGCAGCAATCTAATGCTCGCGGATGATCATCTCCGCTTTCTCTTGCGCCTTGTGCAGTGCGGCCGTGGCCATCGACGACGTAGAGGGCGGCGGGCCTTGGAGGAGGCGGTGGCGACGACGGTGTCACTGAGAGACCACACCTCGTCGTGCCCATCTCCCCGTCGAGGTGGCGGATACGGCGCTTGGTCACCTCCGCCGTCGTCTAGGAGGGGTCGACGACCCAGGCTTACACCTGCTCCGGGTCCGCCTCGATGTGTGGCGGCGGGACGTCGAAGTCGGCGAACTCCGACCGACGCGCTGCGTTGCGCCTGTCCCGTCGTCGTCGCTCCCTGTCGGCGTACTCAGGCGTCGTTAGGGCACTCCGGGAGGACAAGCTGCTGTCGCCGCAGAGGTAGTGGCGAAGGCGACCACCCGCCTTCGCGGCAGTCGCATTGGGGGCGGTGGCAGCGCCGCTCCTTCTTGACGCGGCGGGGCAACGGAGAGCGCCGCTCCTCCTTCACGCAGCGTCCGATTTGGCCGCCGTGGTTGCACAGGGGACAATGGGTAGGGGATGCAGGCTCCGACTTGACGTGAAGGAGCGTCTCCGGTGGCGTCATCGGGTCGTTGACGTGAAGGACGGAGCGACGGAGCATGAGCTCCATCCGCTGCCCGTACTCCTCGTCAGTAACGGCGTAGACTGCGCCCTGCAACATCAGCGACTGCTGCGGCGGTTGGTCCTCCTCATCGACAGAGAAGATAATGATCTCCACCTTCTCCAAGAAGCCAGTTGCAGTTAAGGACGACGGCCCCGGAGTTCGAGGGCGGCCTCACCATGAACCTCCGGACCCCGTTCCGGAGCCGCCGCCTGCCGCCACCGAGGCCCACGACTTACCCATCGCCGAGTTGTGAAGGAAGAGGGGAGGTGAGGACAAGGACATGCAGAGTGTGATGTGGACGGCACCGGAGCACGGCTTATATAGCCTCTGCCAGGCCATGCGAACGGACGGTTAACCGCTTCGATGCGGCGCAGCGGCTGGAGTTGGTTCTTCAGGAAGCTGCGTCCATATTGAAGCGGTGGCTCCTAAAAGGTCGCGCCGGTCAGCTCCTGTCCGGTCACATCACGTGGCATCAATGCCGGCCGTTGCATGCCCTAGGCCGGCATTGATGCGACACGGGAAACGGCGCGTGCATCGGATTAAATGTGCGGGAGAGGCGGGTGAATTTTTTTTTTTGGGATCAGAATAGTAGTTAGGAACGGACGTGGCAGTGTCCCGGACGCCTCATAGTTTATTTCTCATTGTGGGTTGGACCGATACAGGTCCGTGTTTGATAACAAAACATGTCTTGAATCATGCGTATTAAAAGGATTGGCGTTGTAGATGCCCTAACGCTGCAACACGAGAAAGGGCTGTCCTTGTCTGCTTCAATAACCGAGACGCGATCGTCCATTCTGGCCAGCACTTCAAGCGCTCGTCGTGAGTTCTGTGAAGTACTAGTACACACGACGTTAAAGCGGCCAGCTCCGTTACGTGATTCGAGCATACGAAACGGTAGGCACGGTTCAAGGAGTGAGGAGTGATGTTATGCTGCTCATTTGATCCTTCGAGTTTATGGAGAATCAAACTTTTTTTTAAAAAAGGAGGATGACCTCTCGCCTCTGCATCCGGAAGATCGGCTATTTTATTGATTATTTTCGAGAACCTTATAAAATATTACAAACAATATACCTGAATTCACCATCTTGACAACATATGCTGCCATTCCTATCCATGTGGAGAATCAAACCTAACCCGTGAGTGACTCGCGACGCTTTAGCACTAAACAAAGGAGCCAGAGTACACAGGTGTCTCGCCGGTGAAGCGACCAGAGAGTTCCAACTGTGACACATGGTCGTTCTCCGTTGGCCTCCGGCCGGATGTCGCTTTCGAGCTGCCAACTCAAGTCGTCTTGCCAACTGGGTTTGATCTCACGACGGGAATGGACCGACGTTACATTCGAAGTTGTAAATTTTAGAACATCGCTGCAAATCTGACGTTAGACTTTTAAATATGGTAAATCAAACGTCTTTATAACAAATTACGAGTTGTGAGCCTGGCAATTCTCTTCAACAAGAGTGGAAATCCTAACATATTCAATTTTTTTATCGGTACTTGTCATGCTTGCTGAAGAAAATTATCATACCCACGACACGTACGTAATTAGCCCTAAAACATTTTTTTGCCATGCTTAAAAATCGATATCATAATTTTAGCATTTCCGTAATTTTAAGGCCGATGGGTCACTGAGTCGGCTTCATAAGAAAACTGAACAAGCGGGTCGATCCAATTTTAGTAGCTCAAGGTTGTAGTGTCGCGAGAAAAGCGATTCTCCCATGCACCGGAGGTCCAGTGCATGCATCCATCGCTGAATTATGCTGGAGATTCGAGTGCATGCAAACTATGCTACGTATAGAGTATGCCATTCGCATTAATATAGCATTGTATCATGTCAGTCCACTTAATGCCATGCATGCGTTTCTCTCTCTCACACACAAACTGTGACACATGCATGGCTGACAACATCTCCTCTCTTCCTCTCAAAATCCATCATTTTTAGTTTCCTTTACAAAATCTAATATCTTTGAAACCAAAATTCCTTTTTTGGAAGTTTTTATATATTTGAACGCGTCGCATCAAGACCTTTAGAACAAGATCAACCTTGGATATATTCTAAACACGTTATAATTTCAACCTTTAGAAATTTTTAATGATTAAATCAGTTATTGAAATGATTTTCAATGAGTGAAATACAAATAAAAATTGAGTGAAATTATTTTATTGAAATTGGTGAAATCGTTTTTCTGAATTAAGCAAATAGTTTGTTCCAACTGAGTAAAAGCATTTTTTGGAATGTGTAAAGTCAACATTTTGAGATACATGATTATTTTAAATGACTGGAATATGCTTTTTAAAATGAGTTAAATCAGTTTAAAAAAATGAGTGAAATATGCTGATGAAATTGAAATTCAATTAAAATATATTCAATATTAACCTTGTTTTAAAGAGCATGTCGTTAGGAATTTAAATATTTGAAACTATTTTAATATGCAATTAATATTCAAAATATATTGATGAATTAATATCTCACAAGAAAATAAAATGCTAGCTTTTGTATAGATAGACTGGCTCCGCACAGGGATGACATTTAATTTGCATTATTGGGCCCATGTATCACTTAATGTTGATGCATAGTTCTAGACGTATGAATAGGGTATTCTACAAAAAGTGCCAACTAGACCATGCACGGGACCTCCCGTGCATGGTAGAAAATCAAGTCTCGTCGTTGCAATGCACATACCTTTGCAAGGTTGTTACCCTTGTGCTTATATGATCTCTTCAAACTACGAATCCAAGACTGCATTTGTTTCAGAGTTACAAATATGCTATTTTATGTTGCAAATGATTCATGGTAGAAATACTAACGAAGTTGCATCTTTTTCTTTTGAACAAATACATTCTAAATATCTTAACTTACTAAAAATCTTTTAACTATATAATGCTAGTTGAAATAATACTGATGTATGAAAGCTCATTGTTTTTGTGCAATCCAATATTAAAATCGGGCGAATGATGTTGCCCAATGGAACATGAGGCTACTTGATATTGGACCATTCGGTCGGTTGCATGTCCCTAAGGAGAACAAAGGGGCCGGAGGGGACCAGGTCTGAGCTGGAGTGGGCCGGCCCATTCCCATCGTGACTTTGATTGGTAAAAACTCAAAATAGGCTTGGGCCTCTATAACCTTTGCAATTTTAACTCGAGGCTTTTGGGGTCTTGGATCAAAAGGATTAATGCTAGTGGTCACAAACTCTAGATTTCCTTGACCAATCATATCTAATCGTATGTATAATCCTCTGTCCAATTATGTTTTGTTTGCTAATCATCAGGTGCATGGAATTTTTTTGGTGGCAGTCAATTTCCAGAGGAGGAAGAAGGGCAGGCGTGCAGAGCTCCGAGCATGAGAAAAGGGTGTCATGGTAGACAATGACATTCTCGCTAGGCCGAGCCGTGGACGAACAGAAAACGACTACGACGATGGAAGTGAGTCGGAGGTTTAGCAGGTTCGGATAGGTGAAAGTGCTAGTTATCGACTAGAGGGGGGTGAATAGGCGATTTTTATGAAAGTCTTCAAAACATGAGAGTTTCGAAGACAAACAATAGAAATGAACCTATTGATATGCAGCGGAAGGTAAACTACACTAAGCAACCCATAGTCAAGTATGCAATGAAGTGAAAACACGAAGACTAATAGCAGCTAGGTAGTAAGGATCAGGATGGAAGATGGTATGAAGCCAAACAACGATAGTAGTCACACAGTGAAGACAAATAGGTAAAGCAAATAGGCAATGACTTCATGAAGACGAACTGTAAGTAAGGAGAGGGAGAGGATAGAACCAGTCACTTGTTGAGGACACGGGATTTGTTGGACCAGTTCCAGTTGTTGTGACAACTGTACGTCTGGTTAGGGAGGCAGAGATTCAACTCAGAAGACCGCGTCTTCACCTTATTCCCCTTGAGCTAAGGACACCCAGTCCTCGCCCAATCACTCTGGTAAGTCTTCAAGGTAGACTTCCAAACCTTCACAGACTTCGTTCACCGGCGATCCACAATGACTCTTGGATGCTCAGAACGCGACGCCTAACCGGCTGGAGGATTCACAGTCCTCAAGTGTAACAAGTCTTCAGGTCACGCGGACAGAAAGACTTCAGTGATGCCTAACACTCTTTGGCTCTGGGTGTTTGTGCTTTGTCCTCGCAAGGATTTCTCTCTCTCAAAAGCTTCGGAGGTGGGTTGCTCTCAAACGACAAAAGTCGTGCACTAACTCTGAGCAGCCACCAATTTATGGTGTAGGGGGTGGGCTATTTATAGCCACTAGGCAACCTGACCTGATTTGTCCGAAATGACCCTGGGTCACTAAGGAACTGACACGTGTTCCAACGGTCAGATTTCAAACACACGCGGCAACTTTACTTGGGCTACAAGTAAAGCTGACTCATCCAGCTCTGGATAAGATTTGCTCTCATTGTCTTCGCTCGAAGACATAGGATTTTGGTTGAGCATCACTTCAGTCACTCTGACTTTGTTCACTGGGACCCCACTTAACAGTACGGTGGTTCCTACGACTCAACAAAGAAGAAAAGGAAACAACGAAACAACTAAGTCTTCGCGCTCCATAGTCTTCACGCAATGCCTTCTCTTGTCATAGTCTTCAATGTGAATATCTTCACATACCACCATTGTCTTCAATGTCTTCATACATTTTTAGGGGTCATCTCCGGTAGGTAAACCGACTCAATGATGGACTACTACTTGTGTTATCCTACAATTCTCACAAACACATTAGTCCCTCAACCAGGTTTGTCGTCAATACTTCAAAACCAACTAGGGGTGGCACTAGATGCACTTACAATAGGAGGGCTTTTAGCTCTGACCTCCAGTAGGATTAGAATGAGCTTGTGCAGTAGAGGGGACACCGCAATATCACTGACGAAGGCTCAAACTAGAACTCATCTAGGCAAGGCACGAGGAGAGGTGAAATCGTGGCTAGGCGAAGAAATTTCATTTCTCGGAGGAAGAGGATGACAAGTGGCACGGGGATGGAGGAGGGCGAAGAGGAGCAACCGTTTGATTTTTATGCAATGACTTGGACAGGGAGAGAGAAAATCGACCAAGACGAACTAAAAATTCAAGCACCTGAGGTGTTTCATTATTTTCTGCATCTATTGCCCTTTTTAGCTGCGTTTTATCAGTAATTCTAGTGTTCCTAATAATGAACAAGATCTAGTGTTCCTAAAGTTTGTGATGGACATGGTTTGAAATTATCCTTTTGACAATGTGTCGATCAAGAAACTGTGAATTTGTAGTTTTCTCTTAAACAACACATTCCACTTTATCCACTTTAGGACAAAGATGATGAAATTATCTGTGATGTGAGCTCATCTAGGTTTATACCTCACAGTCTTTCTACTCTTCAGTTAACTTTGGTGGTGCTATGCAAATTTATTCTCCACAAATTTGGGACATTGTTGTTCCCCTAACAACCCATATCTTATTCTGGCTTTTGGTTAAAAACGTCTCATGATCAAAAACAACTTATCTAAATGTCGAGAGGTGGATGACATGACATGTATTTTATGTTGGAGTTTGAATCTACACGAGATATTTTTATCATGGTGTCGCAACACATATGTGGTTGTTCCTCTTTGATCTTTTTGTTGTTGTTATAGGTAGAAACTTGCATTCAGTTTTAAGTGGTAGTATAAGAAAAAAAATGTTATTTTGTTTTTCTTAACATTTTTAGCGCAACTACCATGTGGACCTTACGAAAAAATAAATCAAAATGACTTGTGCTTTCGAGCGAGACCTTGATAGAGGCAAAGGTGTCCCGATCTTTCGATGAGATGATAACTATCGATTTGGTGGAGACGACTTTGACGATCCGACTACAAACGTGCACGACGTTGCGCCTTATCAATCGCTAAACCAATCTCCTGAGGTTACTGACGATGCCGGAAGCACGATCAGCCTGACCACGAAGGTCTATTCCTGCAAGCAATCGAAGAACGAGCAAGAATATGATAATGCAATCTGAATATTGTGAATATATATGAAGTATTGATAGTGGTGGGAATCCGTAAGCGGTTTTGGTCTGGTCGTTGGACACAAACGAAGTACACGAAGTTGCAATGGCTAACTTTTAACTAAACAAATTTCAAGGAAAAAGCTACTAGATGGATCTACTTATATAGGAGCAAGGGGTGGCGGCCAAGGAGGTGGGAGGACGTCCCAAGGCAGCCTAAAACCAACCCTAGGTCGTACAAGGCTCATGGGCCCAAGTGGAGGTGATGCAACACCTTTGGACTTGTAGTTTGACTCGGATTCTGGTGCAACGTCAGATTGTTTCGACCATAACTCAATGCTCCGGACGAATTTAAAGGTGAATCCAATTGGGTTGGAAAGAGCACGAAATCTAGTTTCCAACAAAAAAAGAATCACCCAATTCGGAGTCCGTATGAAAAAGTTGTTGGCGTTTTGAGTCAGGTATGTCTGTGCAGTCCGAATCTGAATCCAGAACGTGAGAGACTTGGACTCTATCTTCTCTTGGCCCAAAAATGACGTGAGAGGACTTTTTGAACAGAACCTAAACTTCTCCTTTTGCCTTATCTTCATATGTGGATTGTACAAATGTCCCATACACCTGCAATTAGACAAAACACAAAAGTGTGTGAAGTATTTTTGTTCTGGATAACATAAATAGATTATTGAATAGTTTGCACTAGAAATCACCTGACAAATATGCATGTATGCAATATTTTTGGTCGTATTCAAGGTAGTCATGTCCTCATCAGACCTGGAGAAGTATTAGGGAGGTACATTGCTGCATGGAAAGGGAGTTGCGTGTGTGGAGTTGTTATGCAAATCCGCACACTTCGCTCTAATGGACCCAACATATGTATCTGGACAAGAAGAGAGGCGAATTGTTGAGGATCGCTTGGTGATCTACTACAGACAAGCCCCGCTAAGATACCTTCTTATAAGAACACCAACTGGTCTAACGAGACCTCTACTTATCTCCTTCTCAGATCTGTGATCCCGTGCTGATGGCGTTAACTTTGTTTTGTTTTTGCTCCTTTTGCTTTTACAAGTTGATGTTATCGTGCTGCTGTGGCACTTATGAGGAGATGAATTGTTAGGAATTTGGTTGCATTTAAAAAAAATATATGAACCAGTGGAAAACCTTGTTTTTTTAAAAAAAAAGGCACGTCAGGAAAGGAAAAGGGGAAACGGGCTGGTGTTTAGAAAAAACAGGTCAGCCTGGCCATCACCTTGTAAATGGGCCTCTGCTTCTGGGCTTGTTGGGCTTTGGATGGCCTGCTCGTGAAAGAGTGAAGAAGTGCCGGTTCCTCAAACAAAAAAAAAATGCCGGTGATCATGAGCCCACGAGGTCGACCCCGTTGACCCGCTGCCCCGCCTCCGGCCACGCCCGCGCGCCATAGTCGGTTCCGCGCGCCCGCTCGCCATAGTCGGTTCCGCACGCGCTTCGCCTCCAACCGACCATGGCTCGTCTCCTATAGCACCAGTCTCCCGCACCGTCGCCACAGATCAAACCCCAAACCCCTCTTCCCCGCCTCCGACGCGCTGCCACCGGACGCCGCAGCTCCTCCCCCAGGAGCCACGCGTCGACGGGGAGGCGCCGAGCCGGCGCTCCACTCGCCGAACCCAAGGTAACGAGCCCTCCCTCCTCTCCCTCCCAATCCTAGCCCGACCTCTCCGATTCGATCCACATTGGGCCGGTGCCCAACTAATTCCTCCCCGCTCTTCCGCGACCCGAGCTGCAGCCATGGAGAGCCCGGGCGGTGGCGCCGATGCGCGCGCGCGCTCGAGGCAGTACGACTACGGCGCCAACTCCAACCTCGTCGTCAACACCGGCTCGCGCCCCCGCGACGCGCATCACGAGCCCACCGGCGAGCCGCAGACCCTCAGCGGCAGGATCCGCGCGAGGAGCTTCGGCGACCGCGCCGTCCGGACCAGGCCTCCCGGGCTAGAGGAGAAGCGAGGCGAGTCCCGCGGGAAGAAGGCCCGGGATGCGGCCTCCGCCGACCTCCCCCACCGCGACGCCAAGCGCGTGCGCCGCGGCTCCGTGCGGCCCGAGGACAACGTGCTCTCGCTCGCGCACGACGCCCTCTACAAGCCCCGGACCAGGGAGACGCGCACCGCCTACGAGGCGCTGCTCAGCGTCATCCAGCGGCAGCTCGGCGGGCAGCCCCTCGACGTGCTTGGCGATGCCGCGGACGAGGTGCTTGCCGCTCTCAAGGACGACAGGATCAGGAACCCTGACAAGAAGAAGGTAATAGAGAAGCTCATCAACCCTGTCTCGGGTCAGATGTTCCACCAGCTCGTCTCCATTGGGAAGCTCATCACGATTTCCATGATTCTGCCGGTGTGCCTTCTGGTGATGGCACAGACATGCCATTCGATGATGATATTGGCATTACTGTTGAGTTCGAAGAGGATGAGGATGATAAGGAGCATAACCTTTATCAGGTATGCACATCTAGCTGAATCTTCTGTCTAGAATTTCTCTGTTGATTTTCCTCACTGAAGCATCTTACATGAACTTACAGGGTTTTCATTTGCTTGTCTTGATCAGGTGCAAGATGAGCTGGATGGTGAGAATGAAGATGACCTTGTCGAGTTGAACGTTCCTGGAACTATGCAAACGGGTGGTGAGTTGTATGACGATGATCTGCAGAGCTGCAACAAGGATCTGACTTTAGACGTGCAAGACATTGATGCTTACTGGCTTCAGAGGAAGATATCACAAGCATATGAAGATATCGACCCCCAGCACAGCCAGAAGCTTGCCGAGGAGATCTTGAAGGTGATCGCTGAGGGTGACGACAGAGATGTTGAGAATCGGCTTGTCACGCTGCTGGACTACAAGAATTTTGATCTCATTAAATTGCTGCTTCACAACCGACTCAAGATAGTTTGGTGTACCTTCTTAGCCAGGGCTGAAGATCAGGAACAGCGGAAGAAGATAGCAGAAGAGATGATGAGTAACCCAAGATTAGCTCCAATTTTGGAGCAGCTACATGCAACGAGAGCATCTGCAAAGGAGAGGCAGAAGAATCTGGAGAGAAGTATCAGGGATGAGGCTAAGAGGCTCCTAAAAAATAACAGCGCTGGGACTGATGGTGCGAGGGATAGTAAGGCAGTTGATATCAAAAGTGGATGGTTCAAAGGCCAGAGGCAGCTGCTTGATCTTGATAACCTTTCTTTCCACCAAGGTAGTCTCTTGATGTCCAACAAAAAATGTGAACTTCCTCCAGGATCATTTAGAACCCCTCAGAGGGGTTACGAGGAAGTCCATGTGCCAGCCTTGCGACCTATGCCATATGAATCTGCAGAGAAGATTGTGAAGATATCTGATATGCCAGAGTGGGCCCGACCAGCTTTTGCTGGGATGACTCAACTTAATAGAGTTCAGAGCAAGGTTTATGATACTGCCCTTTACAAACCAGATAACATCCTTCTCTGTGCTCCAACGGGTGCTGGGAAAACCAATGTGGCCGTGCTTACAATTCTTCAGCAGATTGGTTTGCATATGAAGGATGGTGAATTTGATAATACAAAGTACAAAATTGTCTATGTGGCCCCAATGAAAGCTTTGGTTGCTGAAGTTGTTGGAAATTTGTCAGCGCGGCTGAAAGAGTACAATGTCACTGTTAGTGAGCTTAGTGGAGATCAGAACCTGACCAAACAACAGATTGATGAGACACAGATAATTGTCACTACACCTGAGAAATGGGATATTGTCACAAGGAAATCAGGTGATAGAATCTATACTCAACTGGTAAAGCTTCTAATCATTGATGAGATCCATCTACTCCATGATAACAGAGGGCCTGTTCTGGAGAGTATTGTTTCTAGAACAGTACGGCAGATTGAAATGACCAGGGAACATATCCGCCTAGTTGGCCTCTCTGCAACTCTCCCAAATTATGAAGATATTGCGGTATTCTTGCGTGTTTGCTCAGGCGGTCTCTTCCATTTTGATAACAGTTACCGACCTTGCCCTCTAGCTCAACAGTACATCGGAATCACAGCGAGGAAGCCACTGCAGAGGTTTCAGTTGATGAATGAGATTTGTTATGAGAAGGTTATGGCTGCTGCTGGTAAGCACCAAGTGCTTATATTTGTGCACTCAAGGAAGGAGACAGCGCAAACTGCTCGTGCCATCAGAGACACTGCATTGGCTAATGACGTGTTGGCTCGCTTTCTGAAGGATGACAGTGCAAGTCAAGAGATCCTTTGTGCTCATGCAGAACTTGTCAAAAGTAGTGACCTTAAAGACCTTTTGCCATATGGGTTTGCTATTCATCATGCTGGGTTGGCAAGGGTAGACCGTGAACTTGTTGAGAAACTTTTTGTTGATAAGCATATACAGGTCCTTATTTCGACAGCCACCCTTGCATGGGGTGTCAATCTACCTGCACACACTGTTATTATAAAGGGTACCCAGATTTACAATTCAGAAAAGGGCGCTTGGACAGAACTAAGTCCGCTGGATGTCATGCAGATGCTTGGTCGTGCAGGCAGGCCTCAGTATGACACACATGGAGAGGGTATAATCTTAACAAGCCACAGTGAATTGCAATACTACCTGTCTCTTATGAGTCAACAGCTGCCTATTGAGAGTCAGTTTATATCCAAACTGGCCGATCAGTTAAATGCAGAGATTGTTCTTGGAACTATTCAGAATGCCCAGGAGGCATGCTCGTGGCTTGGATACACTTACCTCTACATCCGGATGCTCCGGAATCCAACATTGTATGGCCTACCTGAAGATATCATGGAGAGAGACAGAACACTAGATGAAAGGAGAGCTGACTTGGTAAGCACATGCCATACTTATGTTCTGTTTTTTGAAGGTTCATAGTAATTACATGTCCTTTTATTTTATTTATCCAGCATCGTGTTGGCTATTGTGCTTGAATATATCCTCTAATTGCATGTTTATATTGCCACCTGTTTCCTAGGTTTTTTTCTAAGCTGTGTCCGAATATGTTTGTGGTGTCTTCAAATCCTAGTGTCGAACAGTTGTTGAGCATAAATGATCTCTCCTGAAAATTTTCCTGGGTACATTGAAATGTTACGTTCATACAATACTGTGTTTTCAATGGAATGTAGTAATGTCGTCCTTGGGCCATTACAATAAGATACTCCCTCCGTAACAAAATATAATTCGTTTTTTATGCACTATGCAAAACCAAAAAACGTCATATATTTTGGTACAGAGGGAGTACTATATTGGTGTGAAGTTATTTCCCATGCAGTGAAATGGCTACATCAAATTAGACAGTAGCATCATAGTAAAGGTACTCCCTCCATTCACTATCATAAGCTGTTTTGGATATTTCAATATGGACTACATACGGACTGAAATGAGTGAACAAACACACTAAAACGTGCCTACATACATCCCATTTAGAAAAAAGTTAGAACATCTTATAATAGTGAACGGAGGGAGAGTGATTTATAATTGGATGCTGCCCCTGGGAACAGCAAAAAGCGCGTCTGCTTGCGTGGGTTCATATTTTGTTCTGTTGTCTCTTTGGAGCAGAGTCTTGTCACCAGATGTGTTTGTAGGGTAGCAAAGAAACACTGTTAATGGAAGTATTGAACTCGCAATCTTGATACTGGTGCAAAGCTGTAGGGAAGTGTCATCCATATATTCGTAAGGTGTTGTATGCTTGTGCTTTAATATTGTTCTCCTGTTCCATTGCTGATTCCTGTACTTCTGTGCTGCTGCAGGTACACTCAGCTGCAAATCTATTGGATAGGAATAATTTGAAGTATGATAAGAGAACTGGATACTTTCAGGCTACTGACCTAGGGAGGATCTCTAGTTATTACTATATTAGTCACAGGACTATTTCAACTTACAACGAGTACCTGAAGCCTACGATGGGTTACATTGAGCTGTGCCAATTGTTCTCTCTTAGTGAGGAATTTAAGTATGTTAGTGTCAGAAAAGATGAGAAGATGGAGCTGGAAAAGATTTTGGATCGTGTGCCGATTCCTGTGAAAGAGAGCTTGGAGGAGCCCAGCACAAAGATCAATGTTCTGCTCCAAGCATATATTTCTGGGCTTAAGCTAGAGGGCCTCTCCCTTGGCTCTGATATGGTCTATATCAAACAGGTAACATGTTCCTTCTTCTGAATGCAGCTCCTGATTTGAATTGCTTGCTTATTTAGTTATTGTTCTTACATATTTGTTTTTATTCTCCATGATGCAGAGTGCTGGTCGCCTCTCAAGAGCAATATTTGAGATAGTTTTGAAGAGAGGATGGTCTCAACTAGCAGAGAAGGCTCTGAATCTTTGCACGATGATTGATAAGCAGATGTGGAGTGTCCAAACTCCTTTGCGCCAGTTTCCTGGCATTCCAAATGAAATCCTGATGAAACTGGAGAAAAAGGAATTGGCTTGGGAGAGGTACTTTGACCTATCATCACAGGAAATTGGTGAGCTGATCCGTTATCCCAAGATGGGGAGGCGGTTATACCAGTGCATCCACCAGTTACCAAAGTTGAACCTTTCAGCCCATGTCCAACCAATTACTCGTACAGTTTTGGGTTTTGAGCTGACTCTTACACCTGATTTCCAGTGGGATGATAAGATACATGGATATGTTGAACCTTTTTGGATTCTTGTTGAGGACAATGACAGCGAGTGCATTCTTCACCATGAATACTTCACGCTTAAGAAACAACGACTGAATGAAGATCATACACTTAATTTCACAGTGCCAATATATGAGCCATTGCCCCCTCTGTACTTTATACACGTCGTATCTGACAAGTGGCTTGGATCTCGGACAATTCTTCCAGTCTCATTTAGGCACTTGGTTCTTCCAGACAAACATGCTCCACCAACCGAATTGCTTGATCTGCAACCACTACCTGTTACCGCACTGAGGAATGCACGATATGAAGGCCTTTATAGTGCCTGGAAACATTTCAACCCCATCCAGACTCAAGTGTTCAGTGTCTTGTATAACAGTGATCATAGTGTTTTGGTTGCTGCTCCAACAGGCAGCGGGAAGACCATATGTGCGAAGTTTGCGATACTAAGGAACCACCAAAAGGCAGTATCTGGTGAAACCAACATGCGAATTGTGTATATAGCGCCTATTGAAGCTCTGGCGAAAGAAAGATACAGGGACTGGGAGATGAAATTTGGAGAATTCGCCTGTGTAGTTGAGCTAACTGGTGAAACTGCACGTGATTTGAAGCTTCTTGATAAAGGGGAAATTATTATTAGCACTCATGAGAAGTGGGATTCACTCTCACGCCGGTGGAAACAGAGGAAACACATCCAACAGGTCGGTTTATTCATTGTCGATGAGCTTCACCTAATTGGATCTGAGAAGGGACATGTTTTGGATATCATTGTTTCAAGGATGAGGTGTATTGCAAATCATACCTGCAGCAACATCCGGATCGTAGCGCTTTCAGCATCACTTGCGAATGCTAAAGATCTCGGAGAGTGGATTGGTGCCACCTCTCATGGCCTTTTCAATTTCCCTCCAGCAGTGCGGCGGTACCTTTAGAAATACACATTCAGGGTGTGGACATAGCAAACTTTGAAGCAAGGATGCAAGCAATGGCAAAGCCTACGTACAATGCTATCAGACAACATGCAAAGCATGGTAAGCCTGCACTGGTATTTGTACCGGCAATGAAGCACGCAAGGTTTACTGCGTTGGACTTGTGCGCATACTCAAATGCTGAAGGTTGTGGAACACCTTTCCTTCTTGGGTCAGAAGATGAGATGGATACGTACACGAGAGGTGTCAATGAAGAAACGCTTGTAAATATGCTGAAATGTGGTGTAGGCTACTTGCATGAGGCTCTAAGTGATCTTGATCAGGAAGTTGTGACTCAGCTGTTCCTTTGTGGGAAGATCCAAGTGTGTGTCGTGAGCAGCACAATGTGCTGGGGAAGATCACTGCCTTCCCATTTGGTTGTTGTGATGGGAACACAGTATTCTGATGGGTGGGGCAGTGTCACTGACTATCCAGTCAGTGATCTGCTACAAATGATGGGTCATGCCAGCAGGCCTCTTCAAGATAACTCAGGGAAATGTGTTATATTCACTGTTTTAAATAGCCCGCTATAGCTCCGCTATAGCACGCTATAGCATTTACAGAAGGTCTTGCGCTGAGAGACTTTGATCCAAACAAATGAACAAACATTTTAAATAGCTCGCTATAGCATTTAGAAAAGGTCCGCCGCTAAGAGGCTTAGCGCGCTATTTAAAACTATCTTATATTGTGCCATGCACCTCGCAAGGAATACCACAGGAAGTTCCTTTCAGAGGCCTTCCCTGTTGAGAGCCATCTTCACCATAATTTGCATGATCATATGAATGCTGAAGTTGTTTGTGGTGTTGTAGAAAACAAGCAAGCTGCTGTGGATTATCTTACTTGGACTTTCATGTACCGGAGGCTGACCAAGAACCCTAACTACTACAATCTGCAGGGAACAGGTCACAGGCATGTGTCTGATCATCTTTCTGAGCTAGTGGAGACAGTATTGGACGACCTTGAGTCAAGCAAGTGTGTGGTTATAGAAGAGGATACGTTTCTGAAGCCCCTCAACCTTGGTCTCATAGCCTCGTACTACTACATCAGCTACAAGACTATCGAACGGTTCAGTTCAATGATAACCCAGAAGACTAAGATGAAAGGTCTCCTGGAGATTCTAGCTTCTGCATCAGAATATGCAGAGCTTCCAAGTTGCCGAGGTGAGGAAGAATCCATTGAGACGCTAGTTCGTCACCAGAGATTTTCTGCTGAGAATTCTAAGAATGATGATGTACACGTCAAGGCGAACGCGCTGCTGCAAGCACATTTCTCGAGGCAAACGGTTGTAGGGAACCTGGCAGCCGGCCAACGGGAGATACTCCTTCCTGCACCTAGATTGATCAAGTCATTGGTTGATGTTATCTCCAGCAATGGATGGCTCAGCCTGGCTCTTAAGGCAATGGAGCTTAGTCAGATGGTGACACAAGGCATGTGGGATCGTGATTCTATGCTGCTTCAACTCCCCCACTTCACCAAGGAGTTAACTGAGAGATGGCAGGAAAATGGCATTGAGAGCATCTTTGATCTTGCCGAGCTGAGTGCAGACAAGATGCAGAACCTGCTGCAGTTACCAAACTCTCAGCTCAAGGACATCACTGATTCATCGAACGGCTCCCGAATATCGGAATGTCGTATGAAGTCTGTGAAGGTGATGATATTAGAGCCAGTGGCATTGTAACTTTGCAGGTTACTCTAGAGCGTGACATGACGAACTTGCCATCTGAGGTTGGGCCAGTTCATGCCCCGAGGTATCCTAAGCCCAGGCTGGAAGGCTGGTGGCTCGTGATTGGTGATAGCTCCAGCGACCAGTTGCTGGCAATCAAGTGGGTTGCAGTGCTGCAAAGGGCTAGCCTCAAGCTCGAGTTCGTCGCTCCTGCAGAAGCAGGGAAGAAGGATTACATGGTTTTCTTGATGTCAGATTCCTATCTGGGCATTGATCAGGAATACGTGTTCACTGTGAACGTGAAGGATGCCGGAGGGGATTGATCCGAAGAGAAGTAGTTGCTCAGGTAACGTCTGATGCTGAGTTTCTTGTATGCACTGCTATTCCTGGAGAATGCAAGCCAAACGGCTCAATACTTGCACCACCAGATCTATATTCTTGCATGTCATGGTGTTGCTTCTTGGTCTGTTAGGGTTGTTTGTGACACGAAGTGGATATACTAGAACAGATTTATGAACATAAAACCTGAATCATATATATTTTTGAACTGTCAAAACATGAATGATAGTGCATGGGTATAGTGTTTTGGCGCTGTTGGATGAGCAATGTATGTGTTTGATACATGGCGTCTGCACTCTACAGTGTAGCCATTTCCCACAACTCTCTGAACGAACAGGCCTCGCGAATTGTATAACTATGGTCTTCGAATAGTGTCAAAACTTGTCCATATGCTACGGCTTGATGCTATCCTAATTTGAACAGGTTAACAAGGATCTGAGGTGCAGCGGATGTTTAAAATAGTGATGAGCTACTAGTTAAGTGCTCGACCGTTTCTTTTTTGAAAGTTGCAACTATTTTTTTTCTCTCTCCGAAAGTAGTCACCTCTTTGTTTTGGATGCATAGCAGAATGCACAGAGTGTGGAGTCAAGTCAACAGTCAAGAGGGGGTGCCACTGGTACAAACACCTTTTTTGTTTTTCCTAAGTATCGACTCTGGTAAGCTTTTCTAATGGTCATGAAAATTTTGAAAGAAAATTGGCACATAATCTCAAGGGTTAGTCTACTCGATGCAATTGGAAAAATAAAAAACTATCAAAATCTACTGAAACTGGAATCTGAAATAAGAAGACAAATGCACAACTGAATCTTGTCAATTTCTCTCTTATGTTCCTATTGGTTTTAGCTGAATTTGTGCAGGGATTCTTAACTGTATTACACTAGCCAATATTTTCTAGAATGTTCCGTTGTTGCTAGAATACACTACTATCCGTCTTTTCTTGAATGTTTGATGATTGCTAGAAGACCTCCATTTTTTGGAATTTGGAAGGAGTGGCAGGACTGAACGTGCACGCAGTACTTAATTCGTGGCAAAATGTAAGGCCGTTCATGCATGTCAAAATTTAGGTTTGACCAGCAAGTGATACAGAAAGGATCTTGTTGGAATAGTTAATATCACTTGTGTGTCAACTCACATATTAATTATCTAATTTTTTGGTCAAAACTAAGTCTTGCGATGTGTGGGCGCCTCACGGTTTGCAACGGAGAAAGTACTCCTACTTGACTAGCTCACGGCCACATGGCCTGCCATTTTTGTTGATCAAAGGCCAACTTGAGGTGGTTTGATGATCAGTTCCATGTTTCATTGGATCGCTGGCATTTATTTAGTTCCTAATAGTCTTTAGGCACAAATATGCACCGTGGTACCTATACAAAATAAATTAAAGAACGCCTTGCTTCGGATTTCAATCTGTTCGGTCAACTTGCAGTCTCATGGATCGGTGACTGCAATTGTTCATGAAGTCGATGAAATCTTGGTATAGGAGTAGCTGAGGTTATATTTGGGTCCTCTGGGAACTTAGCAACAATACTTGTTTCCAAGGGAAGATGCCAAATGATCTGAATTTATGGCAAAAACTGACGAAAGTGAGATGAATTAGTACGAAACAATCGACGTAAACTAGCAGTGCCTGGGGCACTCCTGAGCGGTGAGCCTCTTCTCTGATCTTTTTTATTTTTAGCGGCAGTTGGGGACAGTGCTTTCTGATTACGCTGGGTGACGCGTCTACTATAGTATACTGCTTGTACGCAATATCTAAAGTGGTGTAGCCACGGTGACGAAAGGATGCAAGTTGACTATGAAGATAAGGGGATTGTTCCAAAAAAAGATAAGGGGATAACTCTACCCACAGAATTTGTCCAGTTAAAAACAATGCTCTTCTCTTTGCGATTCACGTCATGTCACGGGTGTTGGCCACAGCCCGCAACAACCAGCTGCAGCTTGTTTCCATGGTGTTTTTATCTTCGCGATTCAAGCCATGTCATGCTGATCCATTTGTCACAGCTCCCAACATACCAGCAGCAGCTTGTTTATGCTCGTGCACGGGAATATGCTTTCGTCAATGAACCAAGTGACCCGGGCAAGTGGCCGCCATCCAGCGACCAGAGGTCCTTGTAGGTTGGATTGTCCAACTTACTATGAGTCAGGGTAGGTTTTGGGCGAATATTGAAGTCATTTTCTTGTATGAAAGTCCAACAATCTCGTTTAGACCATTAAAGTAGTGATTTAAATGGTCTTATATTAGTTTATAGGGGAGTATGTAGGAGATGACGGATGATTGTATAACACACAATCGTCAAATATCTACCATGAGTAGTGGGAGAAGTTGCTCGAATGTGCGGCTCTTGCGGAGCTAGCCCAAATCTTCTGAGGGGGCGAATCACAATATATAGATGTTCGAAAGGGCCAAAGACGATATTTTTTCCAATCTGAGGACCCTAGAAAATTTTTCTTCACAATTTTGACCAAGTTTTTTTTTTGGGGGGGGGGGGGGGGGGGATGCCCCCTACATGCCCAGCGCTCCACCAGTGGCTGTGCACTCCCCTTCCTTAGAGTAGGACTCCGTTTCCTGGCACCTGGAGTCCAATCATGAGTGTGTCAGGTCTGGTGGCAATGTTGAACCAAGATTTAGCTACTCCACCTCTACGCATGAGCTTGGTTAGGACTCCGCCAAACCCATGGTTGGTAGTCTGGCCCCACCTATGTCGTCACTACAAGTGCGTTTGATTAAAAAAGTTAAAGCTTTGGCTAAACTTAGGGAGGCGATGAGTAAGGTATTTCAAAGTTTCATATTATTCGGGTAATCAGGTTCCCAATTTTGTTAAGTTTAATGGTGAGGGTACGAAAAAAACATGGGAGCATGCTAGCCAATATTTGGTGAAATTAGGTGAAGCGTGTTTTTTAATGAGTTGAAAGTGTGTTTACTTCTTCTATCTTTAATTTTCACTGCATTTTCACGGTTTGTTGCTTTACACACGGCCCTGTTCTCATATGGTCGCAACTAGAACAAAAATTTCATCATAATTTTTAAGCAACGACGATAATGAGCTTGATTTATCATATATTACATCGATTAACCAATAACATGATGAATCGGTCACTGATCATGTCAAAGATTTAAAGATATAAAAACAATGTTATAACTTAGTGATAACTAGGAGACATTTGACAGATCTTGTGCTTAATGGCTTAAAAACTCACATTAGAAATAGGTTAGAAGATTATAAGTTTATAAGTACTAACCAAGTCTTACAAAAAGTTTTGGCTCAAAAGAGATGAGGAAAACAACTTAAAGAAATTCGTAGGTCTAAATCCAATAGTTCTAAAATGCATATGGTTTAATATGGTAATGATAGCACGAGCAATGTGGTTGAGGTATATGCTGCTGATTTTGTATGGTCCTCAAAGGCCAAACCACATACATGCAATGCCTTTAAATGGATTGGCAAGAATTGTGATGAAGAAATGAAATTCGCTTTTGATAAGATATTTGATGCTTTGCCCCCTACATGCCCAGCGCTCCACCAGTGGCTGTGCACTCCCCTTCCTTTGAGTAGGACTCCGTTTCCTGGCACCTGGAGTCCAATCATGAGTGTCAGGTCCGGTGGCAATGTTGAACCAAGATTTAGCTACACCACCTCTACGCATGAGCTTGGTTAGGACTCCGCCAAACCCATGGTTGGTAGTTTGGCCCCACCTATGTCGTCACTACAAGTGCGTTTGATTAAAAAAAGTTAAAGCTTTGGCTAAACTTAGGGAGGCTATGAGTAAGGTATTTCAAAGTTTCATATTATTCGGGTAATCAGGTTCCCAATTTTGTTAAGATTAATGGTGAGGATACGAAAAAAACATGGGAGCATGCTAGCCAATATTTGGTGCAGTTAGGTGAATCGTGTTTTTTAATGAGTTGAAAGTGTGTTTACTTCTTTTATCTTTAATTTTCACTGCATTTTCACGGTTTGTTGCTTTACACACGGCCCTGTTCTCATATGGTCGACTAGAACAAAAATTTCATCATAATTTTTAAGCAACGACGATAATGAGCTTGATTTATCATATATTACATCGATTAACCAATAACATGATGAATCGGTCACTGATCATGTCAAAAGATTTAAAGATATAAAAACAATGTTATAACTTAGTGATAACTGGGAGACATTTGACAGATCTTGTGTTTAATGGCTTAAAAACTCACATTAGAAATAGGTTAGAAGATTATAAGTTTATAAGTACTAACCAAGTCTTACAAAAAGTTTTGGCTCAAAAGAGACGAGGAAAACAACTTAAAGAAATTCGCAGGTCTAAATCCAATAGTTCTAAAATGCATATGGTTTAATATGGTAATGATAGCACGGGCAATGTGGTTGAGGTATATGCTGCTGAGTTTGTATGGTCCTCAAAGGCCAAACCACATACATGCAATGCCTTTAAATGGATTGGCAAGAATTGTGATGAAGAAATGAAATTCGCTTTTGATAAGATATTTGATGCTTTGCCCCCTACATGCCCAGCGCTCCACCAGTGGTTGTGCACTCCCCTTCCTTTGAGTAGGACTCCGTTTCCTGGCACCTGGAGTCCAATCATGAGTGTGTCAGGTCTGGTGGCAATGTTGAACCAAGATTTAGCTACACCACCTCTATGCATGAGCTTGGTTAGGACTCCGCCAAACCCATGGTTGGTAGTCTGGCCCCACCTATGTCGTCACTACAAGTGCGTTTGATTAAAAAAAGTTAAAGCTTTGGCTAAACTTAGGGAGGCTATGAGTAAGGTATTTCAAAGTTTCATATTATTCGGGTAATCAGGTTCCCAATTTTGTTAAGATTAATGGTGAGGGTACGAAAAAAACATGGGAGCATGCTAGCCAATATTTGGTGCAATTAGGTGAAGCGTGTTTTTTAATGAGTTGAAAGTGTGTTTACTTCTTTTATCTTTAATTTTCACTGCATTTTCACGGTTTGTTGCTTTACACACGACCCTGTTCTCATATGGTCACAACTAGAACAAAAATTTCATTATAATTTTTAAGCAACGACGATAATGAGCTTGATTTATCATATATTACATCGATTAACCAATAACATGATGAATCGGTCACTGATCATGTCAAAAGATTTAAATATATAAAAACAATGTTATAACTTAGTGATAACTGGGAGACGTTTGACAGATCTTGTGCTTAATGGCTTAAAAACTCACATTAGAAATAGGTTAGAAGATTATAAGTTTATAAGTACTAACCAAGTCTTACAAAAAGTTTTGGCTCAAAAGAGATGAGGAAAACAACTTAAAGAAATTCGTAGGTCTAAATCCAATAGTTCTAAAATGCATATGGTTTAATATGGTAATGATAGCACGGGCAATGTGGTTGAGGTATATGCTGTTGAGTTTGTATGGTCCTCAAAGGCCAAACCACATACATGCAATGTCTTTAAATGGATTGGCAAGAATTGTGATGAAGAAATGAAATTTGCTTTTGATAAGATATTTGATGCTTTGCCGCAAGCTACATTATTAGAATATCACATACTTCACAAATATCATAATTCTTTCTCTCATGCGACTAATGAGTGCAATGTTTTTCAACAACAGATACAATCGGCTATTAATGATTGATGATTGAATTTTGTTGAAACGCAAGTGGATAAGCTGCACTTCCCGATGAAAATTATGGATTTGGAGGGGAAGCAGATATTAATTTGGCTCGATGTAGTTGAACCCACTAACAAAAAATAGTGTTGTTATCTGTGAACCAATAAAACCAAAGAAGGCGAGAAGGCATTGGGAAGGGATGTTGTACTTAACAAGCAACATGGTGAAAGGAAGACATTGAATATAAAAAATCCTATAATTCACTTCTAGACTATTTGGCTTGCCAAAGTGTAGGATTTTTTTATCGTAATATTCATGTCTCCTTGCCACAGGGTTGCTTGTCGAGTATAGCCTCCCTTCTCAAAACCTTAGAGCATCTCCAGCTGTTCGGCCACCCAGGGGCCTGAAATAGCGCCACCTGGGGGCCAACCGGCGGTAAAATCGGCGGGGGGGGGGGGGGGGCTCGGGTTTCCAGCCGACCCCCTAAGTTCGCCCCCCCCCCGCAGCCGCCGATTTTGGCCCAAATGCGGGCCACATTCGGCATGTTTCGACACAAATTCACAAAAAACTAATTTTTATCGCATAGTTCATCACAGAAATCAATACAAATCAAATAGTTCAATGAATCAAAGTCATAACTCAAACACAAATAAAAACTCATATTTCATCACACGTCGAGCTAGGCGTTGCCATTGAGCCTCCATAGGTGCTCCACCAGATCATGTTGCAGTTCTTGATGCACCCGTGGGTCTCGGATCTCCTGACACATATTGAGGAAGGCAGCCTAGGTTGCCGGTAGCTGGTGATCAACTTGGGCAAGAGGACCCTGCCTGTAATATGGTTTAGTGTCAAACACTGTCTCTTCCTGCTTGCTCTCAATGATCATGTCGTGCAAGATGACACATCAAATCATGACTTCCCACATTTAATCTTTCGACCAGGTCGGAGCAGGGTACCAGACAACAACAAATCGAGATTGGAGCACACCAAATGCCCGCTCGACATCCTTCCTGCAAGCCTCCTAACACTTGGCAAAGTAGGAGTTCTTGCCTCCTGGCACAGGGTTTGAGATAGTCTTCACAAATGTGGACCATCTCGGATAGATGCCATCTGCTAGGTAGTATCCCTTGTTGTAGTGGTGCCCATTGACCTCGAAGTTCACCGGAGGAGCATGACCTTCAACAAGCTTTGCAAAGACATTCGAGCACTTCAGTACGTTGATGTCATTGTGAGTTCCTGGCATACTAAAGAAGGAGTGCCAAATCCAGAGGTCCTATGTGGCCACTGCCTCAAGTACCACACTGCAAACTCCTTTGGCGCCTTTGTACATCCCCTGCCAAGCAAATGGACAGTTTTTTCATGCCCGGTGCATGCAGTCGATGCTTCCAAGCATCCCAGGAAATCCTCTTGTTGCATTCTGTGGTAGGATCCGAGCAGTGTCTTCAGCATTGGGTGATCGCAAGTATTGTGGTCCAAACACTGCCACCACTACCCTGCAGAACTTGTCCAAACACTCAATGGTGGTGGACTCGGCCATGCGTCCATAGTCTTCCAGTATATCACCGGGAGCTCCGTATGCAAGCATCCTCATAGTTGTCGTGCACTTCTGGAGTGAGGTGAATCCAAGTGTGCCGGTGTAATCCTTCTTCAATTGAAGTAGCTGTCGAACTCCCGGATGGAATTCACAATCCTAAGGAAGAGCTTTCGGCTCATCCGACAACGGCGCCGAAATACTTTCTCGCAGTGCAGTGGAGCGTCAGCGAAGTAGCTATAGTTGGCGTAGAGCAAGCAATAGCCCTCCAAATGATGCCGCTGCTTGCTCTTCTAGTGGCCTGGCGCCGAGCCACCTCGCCGCGACTTTGCATTGCTCGCGAATAGACCAACTAGAGCGGCGAGGACCATGAGGTGCTCTTCGTCCTGAACGTCGGCCTCGGCTTCCTCCTCCAGCAGCGCCGCGAACGCCTCCTTGTCGTTCGAGTCCATTGCTGAGCAGACAAACCGCCGAATGCCTGGCGGGCATGGTAGGCGCAAAGCCGCCGGTATCCCCGCCTGCCTGGCCGGAGCGCCGGAAAGCTCCAGGAGCGGAATGGAGATGCGGTGGTGAACCCTCTCTTTTCCGGCAGGAAAATGGCCTTCTTAGCGGCGGTGGGCAGGTAAGCTTCACCGGGATCGGCACGGTGGCGGAAGGGGTAGTACGTGCGGGGGGCGAAGCTGGACGTGCAAAAAACATTTTTCTCCTGACAGTGGTGGCCCATGCGCCGTTTTTCCTTCCCCGAAGCCCCCAAGCGCCCCTAGTGCGCTGGGTTCAGCCTGCGATCGCCGGGCCAAAAAATGGGCCTAGCCGGTGGAATTCGGCATCCTGGGGGGCGACTGGGTTTTTTTTTCGGCGCCGGCATAAAAAAACTCGCCCTGGGGGGTTATCGGGGGCGTGAGTGGAGATGCTCTTAGTGCTCTCTTTGATTTTTTTGGGTTCACCAATGACATTATTTTTGTTGGCGAAATCGGCTACACCGGGTGAAATTAAAACATTCTTCCCCTCCAAATTCACAGTGTTCATTGGGAATGGATGCTTATCACTTGCATTTAAGAGAAATTAAAACATCCATAATTAATACTAGTTGATTGTATTTGTCGTTGAAAAATATCACAATCATTAATTACATGAGAAAAAAGAATTATGATATTTGCAATAAACTCGCCGTTTTAGCTCTTCAAGCAATGAAAAGGTATGTTATACTCTAATAAATTTATCTTGCAGCAATCATCAAATATCTTGCCACATTTATATATACCAAAACTGAATTTCACTTCATCATGATTCATGCGAATTGGCTTAAGAGCATTGCATGTATGTGGTTTGGCCTTTGAGATCCAAGCAGACTCAGCTGCATAGACATCAACCTCATTGTATGAACTATCATGATCACATTCAACCATATGCATTTTACAATGATTAGGTTTAGACTATGAATTTCTTCAAGTTATTTGCTTCAGCAACTTAGATCCAAAACCTTTTAGAAGACTTGGTTAATACTTAAAAACTCATAACCTTCTAACATTTCTTTAATGCGAGTTTTATGCCATTAAGCAGAAGATCTGAAGTCTCTCATAGTTATTACTCCCTCCGTTCCCGAATATAAGTCTTTTTAGAGATTCCAACAAGTGACTACATACGGAGTAAAATGAGTGAATCTACACTCTAAAATATGACTACATACATCTGTATGTTGTAGTCTATTTGAAATGTCTAAAAAGACTTCTATTTAGGAACAGAGGGAGTACTAACCTATAACAATGTGGTTTTATATCTTTAAACCTTTTCACGCAATTGGTGATTGATTCGTCATGTATTTGTTTAACTGATGAAAGATGTGATAATTTAAGCTCATTATCGCTGCTATAAAAAATAACATGATTTTTTTTGTTCTAGTTGCAGTATATGAGAATATAGCCTTCAGTAAAGCATCAAACCATGAAAATGCCATGACAATTAAAGATAAAGGGAATAAGCGCACTTCCTACTCATTTTAGAAACCTGGTTCACCTTGTTAGAGTGTTTATATATAGCCATGTAGCCTTTTGTATTTACTCCACTGTATTTACCTTTGTGCATCAAGTCTCATGATACACTTGACACTCGTTTTAAACCTTATAGTGTTCGATGAGCATTGATGTGAAAGCCTTGATCCATAAAACACGAGAATGATTTTTCTTTCATATTTTGATGTTGCTTACTTAATTTGTATCAACTATATTTTATTGATGTGCATCACTATCCTTTAAATCATGCCTAATTACATCAGATTGATTATACTTTATGCAAGTGCATTCACACTCAAAATATTTATTTTGTCATGTACTACTTGAGGACGAGTACAAATTAAGCTTGGCGATGCTGATACGTCTCAAATGTCTCTATAATTTTTTATTGTTCCATGCCATATTTATATTAAATTAGCATACTTTTGGAAGCAATTTAAATCATTTTTATTATTATTTTGGACTAAAATATTAATCCAATGCCTAATGCCAAATGATGTTTTTTGGACTTTTCATGAAAATTGATTTTATCTGGCTCAAAAAAATCAGCAAAAGTTTCAAGTCCAGAGGCTTCTGGGGGTCACCGACCTAAGCCAGGGGTGTGTCTATGGGCCCCATGTGCCACCCTCGCACATCAGGGGAGTGTGTGGCTGTGCTACGTGGCCCCCTGGTGCGCCAATTTACCGCCTCTCAGTCTCTGTGCCTTCATACACTTCCGAAAACCCTCAGGAATTTATCGCCCTATTTTTTCGCCGTTGTACACCTCTATTTCTTCGCGGTCCAATCTAAAGGCCTTTATTAGTACTCTCCCGGAGGGGGAAATCATCTCGGTGGCCATTTCCATCAAACTTGAAGGCCATCATGATCGCCCGTAAGTAGTTTCCTTTGGACTATGGGTCTGTAACAATAGCTAGATGGCTCTCTCTCTCTCTCTCTGGCTTCTCAATACAAAGATCACATGAGCTGTCCTACATGATCTTGATCCATCTGATGTAATTCTTGCAGTGTGTTTGCTATGATATGATACGATGAATTGTCACTTTATAATCAAATTTATTCATGAATTATTTTGAGGTCTATTTGGTTTCTTTGCTGCATAATTCTCATTCATATATGATCTTCGATCTATTCTCTCTATCTCTGGCCAAGTTTGGAGTTTGATCTTCGGATGGAGTTGTGTATGATAGTTGGGTTCAATCTTGCAACTAAGCTACTGCAATGACAGAAAGTGGAAAATACTTGTATTGTGTTGTTGCTGCTAGGGATAAAAAATGGTTGGGTAATTGTACATTGAACGCAAGGTGAAGATAATATATCATCTACTTCATATCACCGTTCTTATTGCAATATTATGTTTTACTTAATACTTTGAGATGCATGTTGGATAGTGGTCTTGGGATGGAGATTAGATATAGATGCAGTTGGATAACAGTCTATAGATTTACATGTGTGATGCTCACATGTTGATTATGCCATGGTTATTTATACTCATAAATATTGTAATTTAATTGCTGCTCAACTATAATTTGTTCACCACACCATTGCTTATCTTTTGAGAGAGACCGCTAGTGAACCTATGGATTCCGGTCCATCTTCACCCATAAAGCTTTTAATATCAATTCACGTTCTTTTAATTCCTTGCATTTAATTTCCTTTTAATTTCAATCCAATCTTTCCACTGTTGCATTTAATTTATTTTGTAACTAGGGTAGCTAGTGAGATTGACAACCTCGCTAGACCTCTTGGGGAACAAGGAGTTTTTGTATTTGTGCGTGCATGCACTGATGATAACCCACAAGTATAGGGGATCGTTTGTAGCCTTCTTCGATAAATAAGAGTGTCGAACCCAACAAGGAGCTAAAGGCAGAACAAATATTCCCTCAAGTTCTATCGACCACCGATACAACTCTACGCACACTGGACGTTTGCTTTACCGGAAACAAGTATGAAACTAGTTTGTAGGTGTGATGCTAGAACTACTTTGCAAGAATAAAACTACAAGGACCTTGCAAGATAATAAAAGTTAGGTGTTTAGTAAAAGGGTTTGTGTCAACAAGAAAGTTATTTGTCCCTAGGCAATCGATAACAAGTACCGATAATCATTCTTGTAATTTTATATGAGGGAGAGGCATGAGCTAACATACTTTCTCTACTTGGATTATATGCACTCATGATTGAAGGAAATATGCCCTAGAGGCAATAATAAAGTTGTTATTTATATTTCCTTATATCATGATAAATGTTTATTATTCATGCTAGAATTGTATTAACCGGAAACTTAGTACATGTGTGAATACATAGACAAACACAGTACCCCTAGTATGCCTCTACTTGACTAGCTCGTTAATCAAAGATGGCTAAGTTTCCTAGCCATAGACATGTGTTGTCATTTGATGAACGGGATCACATCATTAGAGAATGATGTGATGGACAAGACCCATCCGTTAGCTTAGCATAATCATCGTTAAGTTGTATTGCTATTGCTTTCTTCATGACTTATACATGTTCCTATGACTATGAGATTATGCAACTCCCGAATACCGGAGGAACACTTAGTGTGCTATCAAACGTCACAACGTAACTGGGTGATTATAAAGATGCTCTACAGGTGTCTCCGATGGTGTTTGTTGAGTTGGCATAGATCGAGATTAGGATTTGTCACTCCGTGTATCGGAGAGGTATCTCTGGGCCCTCTTGGTAATGCTCATCACTATAAGCCTTGCAAGCAATGTGACTAATGAGTTAGTTGGGGGATGATGCATTACAGAACGATTAAAGAGACTTGTCGGTAACGAGATTGAACTAGGTATGGTGATACCAACGATCGAATCTCGGGCAAGTAACATACCGATGACAAAGGGAACAACATATGTTGTTATGCGGTTTGACCGATAAAGATCTTCGTAGAATATGTAGGAGCCAATATGAGTATCCAGGTTCTGCTATTGGTTATTGAGCGGAGATGTGTCTCGGTCATGTCTGCATAGTTCTCGAACCCGTAGGGTCCGCACGCTTAACGTTCGATGACGATTTGTATTATGAGTTTATGTGATTTGATGACCGAAGGTTGTTCGGAGTCCCGGATGAGATCACGTACATGACGAGGAGTCTCGAAATGGTCGACAGGTAAATATTGATATATTGGAAGGCTATATTCGGACATTGGAAAGGTTCCGAGTGATTCGGGTATTTTTTGGAGTACCGGAGTGTTACGGGACTTCGCCGGGGGAAGTAGTGTGCCTTAATGGGCCATACGGGAAAGGAGAGAAGGGCCTCAAGGGGTGGCCGCGCCCCCCCCATGGCAAGTACGAATTGGACTAGGGAGGGGGCGGTGCCCCTTCTCTTTCCTTCTCCGTCTCCTACTCCTTCCCTCTCTCCCCTCTTGGAAAAGGAAGGAGACTCCAACTAGGATTGGGAATCCTAGTTGGACTCCCCCTATAGGCGCGCCCCTCCTAGGCCGGCCTCCTCCTCCTCCCTCCTTTATATACGTGGGCAGGGGGCACCCCAAAGCACTCCAAGATTTTTCTTAGCCGTGTGTGGTGCCCCCCTCCACAGTTACACACCTCGGTCATATCGTCGTAGTGCTTAGGCGAGGCCCTGCATGCGCCGGTAACTTCATCATCACCGTCACCATGTTATATGCACGAGTAGAACACAGAGTTATGGGCGATAATAGTCATACTTCTTACCAGCATGTCATACTTTGATTCGGCGGTATTGTTGGATGAAGCGACCCGGACCGACATTACATGACCGCATTCATGAGACTGGTTCTACCGCCGTGCTTCACACACAGGTGACTAGTAGGTGTGTGTTTCTCCAGCTTTAGTTGAATCGAGTTTGACTACGCCTGGTCCTTGTTGAAGGTTAAAACAGCACACTTGATGAAAAATCGTGGTTTTGATGCGTAGGTAAGAACGGTTCTTGCTAAAGCCCATAGCAGCCACGTAAAACTTGCAACAACAAAGTAGAGGCGTCTAACTTGTTTTTGCAGGGCATGTTGTGATGTGATATGGTGAAGATGTGATGAGATATAAATTGTTATATTAGATGATCATGTTTTGTAAAGTTATCGGCAACTGGCAGGAGCCTTATGGTTGTCTCTTTATTGCATAAGATGCAAGCGCCATGTAACTGCTTTACTTTATCGCTATGCGATAGCAATAGTTGCAAAAAGCAATAGTTGCAAAAAGCAATAGTTGGCGAGACGACCATGTGACGACACGTTCACAGAGATCAAGATGATGGAGATCATGGTGTCATGCCGGTGACGATGGAGATCATGACGGTACTTTGGAGATGGAAATCAAAGGCACAAGATGATGATGGCCATATCATGTCACATATTTTGATTGCATGTGATTTTATGCATCTTATTTTGCTCAGTACGACGGTAGCTTTATAAGATGACCCCTTACTAAAATTTCAAGGTGTAAGTGTTCTCCCTGAGTATGCACTGTTGCGACAGTTCTTCGTGCTGAGACACCACATGATGATAGGGTGTGATAAGCTCTACGTTCACATACAACGGGTGCAAGCCAGTTTTGCACACGCAGAATACTCAGGTTAAACTTGACGAGCCTAGCATATGCAGATATGGCCTCGGAACACTGAGATCGAAAGATCGAACGTGAATCATATAGTAGATATGATCAACATAGTGATGCTCACCATTGAAAACTATTCCATCTCATGTGATGATCGGACATGGTTTAGTTGATATGGATCATGTGATCATTTAGATGACTAGAGTGATGTCTATCTAAGTGGGAGTTCTTAAGTAATATGAATAATTGAACTTTAATTTATCATGTACTTAGTCCTGATAGTATTTGCATAACTATGTTGTAGATCAATAGCTCGCGATGTAGCTCCCCGTTTATTTTTGATATGTTCCTAGAGAAAAATAAGTTGAAAGATGATAGTAGCAATGATGCGGACTTGGTCCGTGATCTAAGGATTATCCTCATTGCTGCACAGAAGAATTATGTCCTTGATGCACCGCTAGGTGACAGAACTATTGCAGGAGCAGATGCAGACGTTATGAACGTTTGACAAGATCGGTATGATGACTACTTGATAGTTTAGTGCACCATGCTTTACGACTTAGAACCGGGACTTCAAAAATGTTTTGAAATGTCACGGAGCATATGAGATGTTTGCTACCTCTTGAGGATGCGTTGGTTTTCCCTTGAAGAGGAAAGGGTGATGCAGCAAAGTAGCGTAAGTATTTCCCTCTGTTTTTGAGAACCAAGGTATCAATCCAGTAGGAGATTACACACAAGTTGCCTAGTACCTGCACAAACAATCAAGAACCTTGCAACCAACGCGATAAAGGGGTTGTCAATCCCTTCACGGCCACTTGCAAAAGTGAGATCTGATAAAGATAGTAAGATACATATTTTTGGTATTTTTGTTGTATAGATTGGAAAGTAAAGATTGCAAAATAAAATAAATAGTAAACTAGAATTATAGATCGGAAACTTATATGATGTAAAATAGACCCGGGGGCCATAGGTTTCACTAGTGGCTTCTCTCATGATATCATATATTACGGTGGGTGAACAAATTACTGCCGAGCAATTGATAGAAAAGCGCATAGTTATGAGAATATCTAGGCATGATCATGAATATAGGCATCACGTCTGTGTCAAGTAGACCGAAATGATTCTGCATCTACTACTATTACTCCACACATCGACCGCTATCCAGCACGCATCTAGAGTATTAAATTCATAAGAACAGAGTAACGCATTAGGCAAGATGACATGATGTAGAGGGATAAACTCAAGCAATATGATAAAAACCCCATATTTTTATCCTCGATGGCAACAATACAATACGTGTCTTGCTGCCCCTACTGTCACTGGGAAAGGACACCGCAAGATTGAACCCAAAGCTAAGCACTTCTCCCATTGCAAGAAAGATCAATCTAGTAGGCCAAACTAAACCGATAATTCGTAGAAACTTGCAAAGATAACAAATCATGCATATAAGAATTCAGAGAAGAATCAAATATTGTTCATAGATAATCTTGATCATAAACCCACAATTCATCGGATCTCGGCAAACACACCGCAAAAAGTACTACATCGAATAGATCTCCAAGAACATCGAGGAGAACTTTGTATTGAGAACCAAAGAGAGAGAAGAAGCCATCTAGCTAATAACTATGGACCCGAAGGTCTGTGGTAAACTACTCACACATCATCGGAGAGGCTATGGTGTTGATGTAGAAGCCCTCCGTGATCGAATCCCCCTTCGGTAGATCGCCGAAAAAGGCCCCAAGATGGGATCTCACGGGTACAGAAGGTTGCGGTGGTGGAAAAGTGGTTCCGTGGCTCTCCTGGATGTTTTCAGGGTATAAGAGTATATATAGGCGAAAGAAGTAGGTCAGTGGAGCTACGAGGGGCCCACGAGGGTGGGGGGCGCGCCTACCCCCCCGGGCGTGCCCTCCTTCCTCGTGGCCGCCTCGTTGCGTCTCTGGCTTCCACTCCAAGTCTCCTGGATTGCGTTTGTTCCAAGAAAGATCCTCGCGAAGGTTTCATTCCGTTTGGATTCCGTTTGATATTCCTTTTCTGCGAAACATTGAAATAGGCAAAAAAAACAGCAATTTGCACTGGGCCTTCGGTTAATAGGTTAGTCCCAAAAATAATATAAAAGAGTATATTAAAGCCCATTACACATCCAAAATAGATAAGATAATAGCATGGAACATTCAAAAATTATAGATACGTTGGAGACGTATCAAGCATCCCCAAGCTTAATTCCTGCTCGTCCTCGAGTAGGTAAATGATAAAAACAGAATTTTTGATGTGGGATGCTACCTAACATAATTTTCAATGTAATTTTCTTTATTGTGGCATGAATGTTCAGATCCTAAAGATTCAAGACAAAAGTTTAATATTGGCATAAAAATAATAATACTTCAAGCATACTAACTAAGCAATTATGTCTTCTCAAAATAACATAGGCAAAGAAAGCTCATCCCTACAAAATCATATAGTTTGGCCATGCTTCATTTTCGTCACACAAAATGCTCTCATTATGCACAACCCCGATGACAAGCCAAGCAATTGTTTCATACTTTAGTATTCTCAAACTTTTTCAACTTTCACGCAATACATGAGCGCGGGCCATGGACATAGCACTATGGGTGGAATAGAATATGATGATGGAGGTTGTGTGGAGAAGACAAAAAAAAGAAAGTCTCACATCGACGCGGCTAATCAACGGGCTATGGAGATGCCCATCAATTGATGTCAATGCGAGGAGTAGGGATTGCCATGCAACGAATGCACTAGAGCTATAAATGTATGAAAGCTCAACAAAAGAAACTAAGTGGGTGTGCATCCAACTTGTTTGCTCACGAAGACCTAGGGCATTTGAGGAAGCCCATTGTTGGAATATACAAGCCAAGTTCTATAATGAAAAATTCCCACTAGTATATGAAAGTGACAAAATAAGAAACTCTCTATCATGAAGATCATGGTGCTACTTTGGAGCACAAGTGTGGAAAAAGGATAGTAGCATTGTCCCTTCTCTCTTTTTCTCTCATTTTTTGGGCCTTCTCTTTTTTTGGCCTTTCTCCTTTTTTATTTGGCCTTTCTCTTCTTCTTTTTTTGGCCTTTCTCTTTTTCCTTACACGGGACAATGCTCTAATAATGATGATCATCACACTTATATTTATTTACAACTCAAGGATTACAACTCAATACTAGAACAATATGACTCTATATGAGTGCCTCCGGCGGTGTACCGGGATGGGCAATGAATCAAGAGTGACATGTATGAAAAATATGCATGGTGGCCTTGCCACAAATATGATGTCAACTACATGGTCATGCAAGGCAATATGACAATGATGAAGCGTGTCATAATAAAAGGAACGGTGGAAAGTTGCATGGCAATATATCTCGGAATGGCTATGGAAATGCCATAATAGGTAGGTATGGTGGCTGTTTTGAGGAAGATATAAGGAGGTTTATGTGTGATAGAGCGTATCATATCACGGGATTTGGATGCACCGGCGAAGTTTGCACCAACTCTCGAGGTGAGAAAGGGCAATGCATGGTACCGAAGAGGCTAGCAATGATGGAAGAGTGAGAGTGCGTATAATCCATGGACTCAACATTAGTCATAAAGAACTCACATACTTATTGCAAAAATCTACAAGTCATCAAACCAAGCACTACGCGCATGCTCCTAGGGGGATAGATTGGTAGGAAAAGACCATCGCTCGTCCCCGACCGCCACTCATAAGGAGGACAATCAAAGAAACACCCCATGCTTCAAATTTGTTACACAACGGTTACCATACGTGTATGCTACGGGACTTGCAAACTCCAACACAAGTATTTCTCAAATTCAGAATTACTCAACTAGCACGACTCTAATATTACCATCTTCATATCTCAAAACAATCATCAAGTATCAAACTTCTCATAGTATTCAATGCACTTTATATGGAAGTTTTTATTATACCCATCTTGGATGCCCATCATATTAGGACTAATTTTATAGCCAAAGTAAATTACCATGCTGTTCTAAAGGACTTGTTTGACGTGTTTTTGCGCTTCCTGCTTTCAGAAAATCTAAGTTTAATTTTAGTTTCTTTTTAAGTGCAAGTTATACACATCTATGATCGGGTGTACATGCACATACATATACGCAATAGGCAATCCTCGATTCGGCTGTACGTGCATGCATGCACTTTGAGTTTTGCTCACGTTACTAACTAATGTATACTTGCACTAGATACTCGGTGGTATAGTCTTACATACATGCAGGCTTACACTTTGGAAGGCCAAATCCACGTCTATACCATGCACGCGTGAGATAACTTATAGATATACATAACTCTCTTTGAGTACCCGTATACCGGCACCCTGGCCGGCGTGTATTTATACATCTCTGAATACCCACATATATATGCAGCCAAAAAAGGAAAAGGGTAAGCAATACACGGGAGAAGATCTTTGGTATGTATGTGGGGTTTTGTTTTTGCAGAAGTATGCGCCAAGAAAAATAATGAAGGGATAAGCAGCGAAGGTAGATGGATTAGTTGTAGTTGATATCCCGTCCAAGAAAATCGGCAACAGCCGAACGGCCGTGGCCTTGCTACGCGTCGCCATCCATCCAGCCACCCTGCTGCCTATATATACACATACAAAGCACGACCGGCAGAAGGGGGAGACACGGGGGAGAGAAACGCCGCAAGGCCGCCGCCATTCACCAACACGCGGCCAGAAGGGGAAGAGCCAGCCCACGAACACATACCAAGCAAGAGGCAGCCGGCGAAACCACGTCGAAGAAGACGCCCCCATGGCGGCGCCGTCGACGACGAGACACGGCAGTGAAGCAATGATCTTTATGTTATCATCTATTTTGCAGGATGTCTAAGGACACTGGGAGAGGACGACGGCCAGGGAGGAAGGCATCGAGAGACACCCAAGAGGAGACGCGCCCGTGCGGCAGCGTCGATGGAGTTGGCATCTTGTCGGAGGAGACGTACATAAAAGATGCTGCTGCACCAACGCCGAGGCCGATCAGGCGACGAGAAGCGGCAGCGCCCGGGAGGACGACTCGGAATTAGCTGCCCAATCTTGACCGGCGCGTCGGCAGTGGCAACGATGCCCTCATCACCCTCTTCCTTTTCTTTGTGGTTGTTTTACCAGGGTTCAGGCAGGGCAATAGAGGGACTCACGCACCTCCAGAGGAGGGCAGAGGAGATGCGCCCCTGGCGGCAGCATCGGCAAGATCGGGACGGAGATGACAGCCAGCCGAGAGCGCGTACGGTCGGTGACTTGCTCGCGACGGTGCAAGTACACATGCGAGAAGACCGGCGAGAGGACGCGACGGCAGCAACGACACCCGCTCCGAGCACGACGACGGCGACAGCAACACATGCCGTTGCGTGTCAAGTCAAGCTAGCCCTTCAGAGGGTTGGAGACATCTCGAGTTGCATGACACGTGCATGCAAGGGCACATACAGTGCTATTCCCTTCAATCACTCGTTCCTATTTCTTTTCATATTAATATACCAGATCGCATCAAGAGGAACCGGGGAGGCACCCTCGGGAGGACTTGCAGACGCGCAGGTTGCCAAGAAGCACCCCGCGCCTAAAGGTAGCGGGTGGCGGCTGCACCTGAGGAGACCAAGACGAGGATTCGCGGAGAAGAAGGCTAGAAGGAAGGTTCTCACGGAGGGCTTGAAGACCAGACCGCAACAACATATCCAGCCACAGAACCTCATGTACGCAGGCATGCAGCTCACACGGAGGAGACGCGCCCAGCATCGTCGAGGATACCCGGACGGAACGCCGACGGCGACAACACGTCCGTCACCACTTTGACACCGGCGCCCTCGCGCACACTACTTCTGTGGATGAGCCCGCGGCGGCAACGCGAGCGCCGGGCTAAGAACATGACATGCATCTGCACCATAACATCATCTAAGGATGTCTAAGGACGCTGGACGGAGGAAGAGAAGACGCGCCCGATGGCGGCAGCGTCGGCATGCAGATGAGCCTTGAGGGGCCGAAGGGAAACCATGGCGCAGGACGCTCGTCGGGGGACCCACGCGCCCTGGCCCTTTCCGGCGGCAGCGTTTGCGACAAGGAGATGGAGGCAAAAGGAGTCATGCGCTCGCCGCTGTGGCGGCAACACACGTCAAGACGCGAGGCCGTGGCCGGCGCCGGTGCCCTCGCGCACACACACGTACCCTTGCCTGTTCGGCGGCTGCGCCGGTGACAAGGAGGACGGGCAGCAAGCGGAACACGCTGGTGCCGACCGGCTTGCGGATGAACATGGAGAACCACCTTTGAGGTTAACTAACAATAAATACATTCATCTATCTCTCTTGTGTATCAGGCGTATAGAGGTAATTACACCACTGGGGCTTGAACTTGCCATGAATGTGCACTTTAGTGCCTGAATTTGAAAAATACATTGAACTGGTTCCATAACTTGGCATGGACGTGCAAATACGGTTCACATCTTATATGTATACGTCCACGGCCTGACGAGGCACCCCAAATGTCCTGGTTTATGTGGAAAAACCCCTGGAATTGTTTTCTCCTTACATAAAAGACCTCGGTGAGAAACAAATATATTCACACGCTTGTGGTGAGGGATCGAACCTGTTACCTGTACCTTCATGTGGGAGTGGCTAACCAGCAAACAAGGTGAAATTTGTTGTCATATATATATATATATATATATATTCACACGCTTTTTATACACAGGTTGAACAACGTAAACAAATTAATTTATTCGATCAAAAATGGTGCCGGGTCAATTATTTGAACCTGCACCCTAATACTATATAGCGGCCACAAATACCACTCCAACCAAGAACATGTAATTTTACAAAGGATAAATTTCTCTTTATATAACACAATGCGCTCGTGTGGTGTAAAATGGACCATTTTCAACATTTCAGTTTTTTCCAGTTTTTGTAAAACTATGTAAATTATAATTGTGTGTTATAAATGATATATATATAATTAAATTAAAGTACATTAAAAATTCATATGATTTAATAAAATATCTCCACAAATAATTTTAAAAATAAAAACATTAAATATTAAATTAAATTAATTTTACAATTTTTAAAAGTGCTCACATTTTTAATGAAATATTAAAATAATTTAAGAAAGTTTTGTATATTTAAATAGATTCCCATATAATTCTAAACATTTCCATGTTATAAATAAAATATTTATGTAGTACATTAAAGTGTTCATACTTTAAGAAAAAAAAGTGTTGTTTTAAAAAGTTTATATAATATATAAAAGTTTGTGTGTTTAAAAAAAAAGCGAACCTAGTGCATCCTCAGATTGCAGATCCTCACATGAATAATATTTGAATAAAATAGACATTTTTATAATTCGTAAATATTTAAATTGTATGTATATGTTTTAAAATAACACATGAATTATTTTTAAAATGACATGTAAAATTTAAATTCTTTTTGAAATCATGTTTGTTATATAGTCATAAATATTAATTATACTTTAGAAACATGAGACCTTTTTGGTAGAAGTGGTATCCAAGGCTGATATATAACATTTTGTCGGATATTTGGATCACAAACCCGACACTATTTTTTGCTGGATTATTAAATTCCTTTAATTTATGTTGTTTCGCCTAGTGTACATAATGGTCATGAATCCAGTTTTGACTATACAACTGTGCTGCGGTCGACTGGCTAGCCGCGAGCTAACAGTAGTTCACTGGTTCGATTCCCTGCCAGTCTAGCTTTCAGTTTTATTTCAGCCCTTTATCTGTGAGGTCCTATTTCTAAGAAAATAGTTTTAAGGGGTTTTCCAAAAAATAGGCCGCACGCCCTGCCATTCAGTAGCTGACAGCGGGCCCCATGCCACGCCGGAATGCCTTGTCAGCATCGTGTGCGTATGCTGAAGAGATTTGAACTGTATTTGCACGCTCATGCCAAGTTATGAAACTAGTTCAATGTATTTTTCAAGTTTAGGCACTAAAGTGAACATCCGTGACAAGTTCAAGCACCAACGGTGTATTTACCTCAGGCGTATACGTACAAGGGTCCAGGAGCAGCACCTGGGCATGGAGGTTTGCAGCAGCTTCCCCTGCGTGCTTCGTCTGGGTAGCGGGCAGGAACCCAAGGAGAAGATGGTGGCATACATCCATCTGTCCTCGCACTAAGAGGCATCGGGAGGGTCCAGAAGCAACGCCCCAGGAGGCGACGGCGCGCCTGCTGCCGCGCGGTCGCAAACCATGCACCAGATGATGGCAGCGATGGCGCCATGGAGGTCGATGGCACGGAGGTGACCATCACCTCTCACATCCACTCCATCATGATGGTGCCACGAAAGATGATGACATGTGGCACACCACGACGCCGCCCACTGTTGATGTCATTAACCGGTGCCATGGAGGACGGTGTCCCTGGAGATCACCGTCATCACTCGCGCCCACTTCGTCACGATGGTCTTGTAGAAGACAACGATTCAGAGCTCGACAACGACGCAGCCCAACCGCTAGCCCCGGTGCTCTATCATGGCCCCGGCGAATAGGTCCTGGTGTACAGGTCGCGACGTATAGGTCTCCGGTGCACAGGTCCATGGCGTCCCGATCGCGGTGAATGGATCTAGCTTTTGCTGCCCGGAGGAGACGGCGTGGCGGAACCGGAGCTCGCCGCCGACGTAGCCTGAGACAAGTCCAGGGCGAACAGATCTCCGGTGTACAGGTCCATGGTGACGCAAGTCACCGGCGTACAAGTCTTTTGCCATGATTTCTTGGAGCGGGCGACATTGGCGGAAACAAAGTTCACGACGATGCACCCGAGACCGGTCCCTCCTTTGAGAGGCGCACCCACCATGGTGAACGGGTCCTTGGCGTACAGGTCGATAGCGTTGCCGGCGTACATGTCACTTTTTGATGTACACCAGCCAAGGCGATGTGGCCTTTACGATGCCCTTCTTTTCACGGCCCTCTAAGGCGGCGCCCTTTGTTTTGTCGGACCGCCAAATACTTGGCGTCTAGCCGAGACGAGGCGCCAACCACCCCGGCCACGCCAATGTGAGCGTGTGTCAGTTTTTACACTGATGCCGATCTCCCCAAACCATCACTCCCGCAAGGTGTAGCCCCTTGCACACCCCGATGAAGCAACCGGCCATCGGGAAATCCGAACTGAGTGCGACCCAGTCCACCCCGACCACAACTACTCCAATGCCGCCAAGACCGACAAGGCACGACGGCGAGGGCGGACGTGGCCACCTCAAAGGTCACACTACTTGCGGCACATGTACCGATGAGGACACGGGCTCTTCAGCCGCCCACACACACATCACCATCATCATGCATGGAGAACACGACGCGAAGACGACCACACTGCTCAATCGGAGGTATCTCACGGAGCAACCCGCGGGAGTAATTAACCGGGAGCCTTCCGAGGCCCCGGGAACCAGGAGACCGCAATCGCCAAAGTCAGGCTGGCCGCGCTAGTAGGCCACAGAGCGCATTTGTTTTCTTTATGGGATCTTGTAATTTTATTACTCCAGTGAGATTAATGAAATACTCGTTTCCCGTACATCTTTTCTTTGTGTACTACGGTACACTGGCACGCCCGCATATTTACTTTTCCCTTTCCTGGCACAAGAGAGAAATACACTCCCTTCCCTTCTCCCGGAGTCTTAGATATTTTTCTCGTGTCAAACATGACTCTCAAAATAATATAAGTGAAGCATGAGAGATCAATAATTTCTATAAAATAAAACCACCACCGTGCTCTAAAAAGGTATAAGTGAAGCACTAGAGCAAAAATTATGCTCAAAAGATATAAGTGAAGCACATAGAGTATTCTAATAAATTCTGATTCATGTGTGTCTCTCCCAAAAGGTGTGTACAGCAAGGATGATTGTGGTAAACTAAAAATCAAAGACTCAAATCATCCAAGACGCTCCAAGCAAAACACATATCATGCGGTGAATAAAAATATAGCCTCAAGTAAAGTTGCCGATAGACGAAGACGAAAGAGGGGATGCCTTCCGGGGCATCCCCAAGCTTAGGCTTTTGGTTGTCCTTCAATTTTACCTTGGGGTGCCTTGGGCATCCCCAAGCTTGGCTCTTGCCACTCCTTATTCCTAAATCCATCAAATCTTTACCCAAAAACTTGAAAACTTCACAACACAAAACTTAAACAGAAAATCTCATGAGCTCCGTTAGTATAAGAAAACAAATCACCACTTTAAGGTACTGTAATGAACTCATTCTTTATTTATATTGGTGTTAAACCTACTGTATTCCAACTTCTCTATTGTTTATACCCCCCGATACTAGCCATAGATTCATCAAAATAAGCAAACAACACACGAAAAATAGAATCTGTCAAAAACAGAACAGTCTGTAGTAATCTGTATCAAACGTATACTTCTGGAACTCCAAAAATTCTGAAATAAATTGGTGGACGTGAGGAATTTATCTATTAATCATATGCAAAAAGAATCAACCAAAAAGCACTCTCCAGTAAAAAAATAGCAGCTAATCTCGTGAGCACTAAAGTTTCTGTTTTTTACAGCAAGATCACAAAGACTTCACCCAAGTCTTCCCAAAGGTTCTACTTGGCACAAACACTAATTAAAACATAAAACCACATCTAAACAGAGGCTAGATGAATTATTTCTTACTAAACAGGAACAAAAAGCAAGGAACAAAAATAAAATTGGTTGCCTCCCAACAAACGCTATCGTTTAACGCCCCTAGCTAGGCATAAAACAAGAATAGATCTAGGTATTGTCATCTTCGGTATGCAATTCTTCAATTGAACACATATGACCATTAGGAGGTTCTTTGGTTTTATTAATGATCAAACTCCTAGGCAAGAAATCAAGAAATTCATTTGTAGCCAAAGGTTCCTTAATGATATCGAAAAAATTGGGGTGAACACTTATTGATTTGAGGTCTTCATTTTCTTTACTAGAAGATTCACCCTTATTTTTAGGAACATAAATAAACTTGGAAACTTTGGTAGGAGGAGGATTTGAAGTATTTTTAACGGAAGAAAAGGCGGATCCCAAATTGGTAATAATATCTTCAAGTTTATCAATTCTAGTGGAATCTTGGTCTATCTTCTCATTAACCATGGGTTCCTTCTCCCTAAGATTTTTCAGAGTAACTCCTACCTTAGATCCATATTGGGTAATTTGGTTGTGGATCTTTTTATCCAAAATCTCGATCAACTCTACAGTGGTAACTTTATTTTCAATAATTTCAAGCCTTTGCATCACATGTTCCAAAGTTAAAATAGTTCCATTAACCAAAAGAGGTGGTGGGCCAAACAAATCTATCATAGCATTATAGGAATCAAAAGTATGGCTATCCAAGAAATTCCCTCCGGTAATGGTATCAAGAATATATCTGTTCCAAGGAGTGATGCCTACATAAAAATTGCGAAGAAGAATGGAAGTAGATTGCTTCCTAGTGGATCTATTCTGAGCATTGCAAATTTTGTACCAAGCATCTTTTAGATTTTCTCCCTCCCTTAGTTTAAAATTAAGAACTTCATTATCGGGAGTACTAACAATGATAGAAGGACTGGCCATGACGGCAAAATAAACGATCTAACACACGGGCACACAGGAAGCAAGCGAAAAGAGATGAACGAAAAAGGGCGAATAAAATGGCAAGGGTGAAGTGGGGGAGAGGAAAACGAGAGGGAAATGGCAAATAATGTAATGCGAGGGATAAGAGTTTGTGATGGGTACTTGGTATGTCTTGACTTGAGCGTAGATCTCCCCGGCAACGGTGCCAGAAATCCTTCTTGCTACCTCTTGAGCATGCGTTGGTTTTCCCTTGAAGAGGAAAGGGTGATGCAGCAAAGTAGCGTAAGTATTTCCCTCAGTTTTTGAGAACCAAGGTATCAATCCAGTAGGAGATTACACGCAAGTCGCCTAGTACCTGCACAAACAATCAAGAACCTTGCAACCAAACGCGATAAAGGGGTTGTCAATCCCTTCACGGCCAATTGCAAAAGTGATATCTGATAAAGATAGTAAGATCAATATTTTTGGTATTTTTGTTGTATAGATTAGAAAGTAAAGATTGCAAAATAAAATAAATAGTAAACTAGAATTATAGATCGGAGACTTATATGATGTAAAATAGTCCCGGGGGCCATAGGTTTCACTAGTGGCTTCTCTCATGATAGCATATATTACGGTGGGTGAACAAATTACTGCCGAGCAATTGATAGAAAAGCGCATAGTTATGAGAATATCTAGGCATGATCATGAATATAGGCATCATGTCCGTGTCAAGTAGACCGAAACGATTCTGCATCTACTACTATTACTCCACACATCGACCGCTATCCAGCACGCATCTAGAGTATTAAGTTCATAAGAACAGAATAACGCATTAGGCAAGATGACATGATGTAGAGGGATAAACTCAACCAATATGATATAAACCCCATCTTTTTATCCTCGATGGCAACAATACAATACGTGCCTTGCTGCCCCTACTATTACTGGGAAAGGACACCGCAAGATTGAACCCAAAGCTAAGCACTTCTCCCATTGCAAAAAAGATCAATCTAGTAGGCCAAACTAAACCGATAATTCAAAGAGACTTGCAAAGATAACAAATCATGCATATAGAAATTCAGAGAAGAATCAAATATTGTTCATAGATAATCTTGATCATAAACCCACAATTCATCGGATCTCTGCAAACACACCGCAAAAAGTATTACATCGAATAGATCTCCAAGAACAACGAGGCGAACTTTGTATTGAGAACCAAAGAGAGAGAAGAAGCCATCTAGCTAATAACTATGGACCAGAAGGTCTATGGTAAACTACTCACACATCATCGGAGAGGCTATGGTGTTGATGTAGAAGCCCTCCGTGATCAAATCCCCCTCCGGCAGATCGCCGGAAAAGGCCCCAAGATGGGTTCTCACAGGTACAGATGGTTGCGGCGGTGGAAAAGTGGTTTCATGGCTCTCCTGGATGTTTTCAGGGTACAAGAGTATATATAGGCGAAAGAAGTAGGTCGGTGGAGCTACGAGGGGCCCACGAGGGTGGGGGCGCGCCTACCCCCCTGGGCGCGCCCTCCTGCCTCGTGGCCGCCTCGTTGCATCTTTGACTTCCACTCCAAGTCTCTTGGATTGCGTTTGTTCCAAGAAAGATCCTCGCGAAGGTTTCGTTCCGTTTGGATTCCGTTTGATATTCCTTTTCTGCGAAACACTAAAATAGGCAAAAAAAATAGCAATTTGCACTAGGCCTTCGGTTAATTGGTTAGTCCCAAAAATAATATAAAAGAGTATATTAAAGCCCATTAAACATCCAAAACAGATAATATAATAGCATGGAACATTCAAAAATTATAGATACGTTGGAGACGTATCAATGTTCCAAGAGCTGAAATTGGTATTTCAGACTCATGCCCGAGTCGGGAGGTATGAGACCTCTCACAAGTACTTTGCCTACAAGATGGAGGAGAATAGCTCAACTAGTGAGCATGTGCTCAGAATGTCTGAGTACTACAATCGCTTGAATCAAGTGGGAGTTAATCTTCCAGATAAGATAGTGATTGATAGAGTTCTCTAGTCACTATCACCAAGTTACTGGAACTTCGTGATGAACTATAATATGCAAGGGATGACAAAAACTATTCCCTGAGCTCTTCGCGATGCTGAAATCAGCGAAGGTAGAGATCAAGAAAAGCATCAAGTGTTGATTCAAGTAAAAGGGCAAGGGAAAGAAAGGGAACTTCAAGAAGAATGGCAAGCAAGTTGCCACTCCCATGAAGAAAGCCCAAAGCTAGACCCAAGCCTGAAACTGAGTGCTTCTACTGCGAAGGAAATGGTCACTGGAATTGGAACTGCCCCAAATACTTGGCGGATAAGAAGGATGGCAAAGTGAACAAAAGTATATATGATATACATGTTATTGATGTGTACTTTACTAGTGTTCATAGTAGCCCCTGGGTATTTGATACTGGTTTAGTTGCTATGATTAGTAACTCGAAACAGGAGTTACAAAATGAACAAAGACTAGTTGAGGACAAGGTGACGATGTGTATTGGAAGTGATTCCAAGGTTGATAAGATCACCATCGCACACTCCCTTTACCTTTGGGATTAGTGTTGAACCTAAAATAAATGTTATTTGGTGTTTGCGTTGAGCATAATATGATTGGATCATGTTTATTGCAATACGGTTATTCATTTAAGTCAAACAATAATTGTTATTCTGTTTACATGAATAAAACCTTCTGTGGTCATACACCCAAGGTGAATGGTTTATTGAATCTCGATTGTAGTGATACACATATTCATGATATTGATGCCAAAAGATGCAAAGTTGATAATGATAGTGCAACATATTTGTGGCACTGCCGTTTAGGTCATATTGGTGTAAAGCGCATGAAGAAACTCCATGCTGATGGGCTTTTGGAATCACTTGATGCTTGCGAACCATGCCTCATGGGCAAGATGACTAAGACTCCGTTCTCCGAAACAATGGAGCGAGCAACTGACTTATTGGAAATAATACATAATGATGTATGCGGTCCGATGAGTGTTGATGCTCACGGCGGGTATCGTTATTTTCTGACCTTCACAGATGAATTGAGCAGATATGAGTATATCTACTTGATGAAACATAAGTCTGAAATGTTTGAAAAGTTCAAAGAATTTCAGAGTGAAGTGGAAAATCATCGTAACAAGAAAATAAAGTTTCTATTATCTGATCGCGGAGGCGAATATTTGAGTTACGAGTTTGGTCTTCATTTGAAACAATGTGGAATAGTTTCACAACTCACGCCACCTGGAACACCATAGAGTAATGGTGTGTCCGGATGTCAGAACCATACTTTATTAGATATGGTGCGATCTATGATGTCTCTTACCGATGTATCACTATCATTTTGGGGTTATGCATTAGAGACAGGTGCATTCACGTTAAATAGGGCACCATCTAAATCCGTTGAGACGACACCATATGAACTATGGTTTGGCAAGAAACCCAAGTTGTCGTTTCTTAAAGTTTGAGGTTGCGATGCTTATGTGAAAAAGTTTCAGCCTGATAAGCTCAAACCCAAATCGGAGAAGTGCGTCTTCATAGAATACCCGAAAAGAAACTGTTGGGTACACCTTCTATCACAGATCCGAAGGCAAGATCTTTGTTGCTAAGAATGGATCCTTTCTAGAGAAGGAGTTTTCTCTCGAAAGAAGTGAGTGGGAGGAAAGTAGAACTTGATGAGGTAATTGTACCTGCTCCGAATTGGAAAGTAGTTCTTCACAGAAATCAGCTCCTGTGATTTCTACACCAATTAGTGAGGAAGCTAATGATGATGATCATGAAACTTCAGATCAAGTTACTACCGAACCTCGTAAGTCAACCAGAGTACGATCCGCACCAGAGTGGTACGGTATTCCTGTTCTGGAAGTCATGTTACTAGACCATGATGAACCTACGAACTATGAGGAAGCGATGATGAGCCCAGATTCCGCGAAATGGCTTGAGGCCATGAAATCTGAGAAGGGATCCATGTATGAGAACAAAGTGTGGACTTTGGTTGACTTGCCCGATGATCGGCAAGCCATAGAGAATAAATGGATCTTCAAGAGGAAGACAAACGCTGATAGTAGTGTTACTATCTACAAAACTCGACTAGTCGAAAAAAGGTTTTGGACAAGTTAAAGGTGTTGACTACGATGAGATTTTCTCACTCGTATCGATGCTTAAAGTCTGTCCGAATCATGTTAGCAATTGCCACATTTATGAAATCTGGCAAATGGATGTCAAAACTACATTCCTTAATGGATTTCTTAAAGAAGAGTTGTATATGATGCAACAAGAAGGTTTTGTCAATCCTAAAGGTGCTAGCAAAAATATGCAAGCTCCAGCGATCCATCGATGGACTGGTACAAGCATCTCGGAGTTGGAATATACGCTTTGATAAGTTGAACAAAGCATATAGTTTTATACAGACTTGCGGTGAAGCCTGTATTTACAAGAAAGTGAGTGGGAGCACTACAGCCTTTTTGAGAAATATATGTGAATGACATATTGTTGATCGGAAATGATGTAAAATTTTATGGAAAGCATAATGGAGTGTTTGAAAGGAGTTTTTCAAAGAAAGACCTCGGTGAAGCTGCTTACATATTGGGCATCAAGATCTATAGAGATAGATCAAGACACTTGATAAGATTTTTTTCAATGAGTACATACCTTGACAAGATTTTTGAAGTAGTTCAAAATGGAACAGTCAAAGGAGTTCTTGCCTGTATTGCAAGGTGTAAAGTTGAGTAAGACTCAAAACACGAACACGGCAGAAAATAGAAAGAGAATGAAAGTCATTCCCTATGCCTCAGCCATAGGTTCTATAAAGTATGCTATGCTGTGTACCAAACCTATTGTGTACCTTGCCATGTGTTTGGCAAGGGGGTACGATATTGATCCAGGAGTGGATCACTTGACAGCGGTCAAAATTATCCTTAGAAGACTAAGGAAATATTTCTTGGTTATGGAGGTGATAAAAAGTTCGTCGTAAAGAGTTATGCCGATGCAAGCTTTTTCACCGATCCGGATGACTGTGAGTCTCAATCTGGATACATATTGATAGTGGGAGCAATTAGCTAGAGTAGCTCCATGCAGAGCATTGTAGACATAGAAAATTTGTAAAATACATACGGCTCTAAATGTGACAGACCCATTGACTAAGCTTCTCTCACAAGTAAAACATGATCACACCTTAGTACTCTTTGGGTGTTAATCACATAGCGATGTGAACTAGATTATTGACTCTAGTAAAACCCTTTGGGTATTAGTCACATGGCGATGTGAACTAATCACATGGTGATGTGAACTATTGGTGTTAAATCACATGGCGATGTGAACTAGATTATTGACTCTAGTGCAAGTGGGAGACTGAAGGAAATATGCCCTAGAGGCAATAATAAAGTTGTTATTTATATTTCCTTATATCATGACAAATGTTTATTATTCATGCTAGAATTGTATTAACAGGAAACTTAGTACATGTGCGAATACATAGACAAAACATAGTGTCCCTAGTATGCCTCTACTTGACTAGCTCGTTAATCAAAGATGGTTATGTTTCCTGACCATAGACATGTGTTCTCATTTGATGAACGGGATCACATCATTAGAGAATGATGTGATGGACAAGACCCATCCGTTAGCTTAGCATAATGATCGTTAAGTTTTATTGCTATTGCTTTCTTCATGACTTATACATGTTCCTCTGACTATGAGATTATGCAACTCCCCATGTGATTTAACACCAATAGTTCACATCACCATGTGATTAGTTCACATCGCCATGTGACTAATACCCAAAGGGTTTTACTAGAGTGAATAATCTAGTTCACATCGCTATGTGATTAACACCCAAAGAGTACTAAGGTGTGGTCATGTTTTGCTTGTGAGAGAAGCTTAGTCAATGGGTCTGTCACATTTAGAGCCATATGTATTTTACAAATTTTCTATGTCTACAATGCTCTGCATGGAGCTACTCTAGCTAATTGTTCCCACTTTCAATATGTATCCAGATTGAGACTCACAGTCATCCGGATCGGTGAAAAAGCTTGCGTCGGCGTAACTCTTTACAACGAAACTTTTATCACCTCCATAACCGAGAAATATCTCCTTAGTCTTCTAAGGATAATTTTGACCGATGTCAAGTGATCCACTCCTGGATCAATATCGTACCCCCTTGCCAAACTCATGGCAAGGTACACAATAGGTTTGGTACATAGCATAGCATACTTTATAGAACCTATGGCTGAGGCATAGGGAATGACTTTCATTCTCTTTCTATTTTCTGCCGTGTTCATGTTTTGAGTCTTACTCAACTTTACACCTTGCAATACAGGCAAGAACTCCTTCTTTGACTGTTCCATTTTGAACTACTTCAAAAATCTTGTCAAGGTATGTACTCATTGAAAAAAATCTTATCAAGTGTCTTGATCTATCTCTATAGATCTTGATGCCCAATATGTAAGCAGCTTCACCCAGGTCTTTCTTTGAAAAACTCCTTTCAAACACTCCATTATGCTTTCCATAAAATTTTACATCATTTCCGATCAACAATATGTCATTCACATATATTTCTCAGAAAGGCTGTAGTGCTCCCACTCACTTTCTTGTAAATACAGGCTTCACCGCAAGTCTGTATAAAACTATATGATTTGTTCAACTTATCAAAGCGTATATTCCAACTCCGAGATGCTTGTACCAGTCCATCGATGGATCGCTGGAGCTTGCATACTTTTGCTAGCACCTTTAGGATTGACAAAACCTTCTTGTTGCATCATATACAACTCTTCTTTAAGAAATCCATTAAGGAATGTAGTTTTGACATCCATTTGCCAGATTTCATAAATGTGGCAATTGCTAACATGATTCGGACAGACTTTAAGCATCGATACGAGTGAGAAAATCTCATCGTAGTCAACACCTTTGACTTGTCCAAAACCTTTTTTCGACTAGTCGAGCATTGTAGATAGTAACACTACTATCAGCGTCTGTCTTCCTCTTGAAGATCCATTTATTCTCTATGGCTTGCCGATCATCGGGCAAGTCAACCAAAGTCCACACTTTGTTCTCATACATGGATCCCTTCTCAGATTTCATGGCCTCAAGCCATTTCGCGGAATCTGGGCTCATCATCGCTTCCTCATAGTTCGTAGGTTCATCATGGTCTAGTAACATGACTTCCAGAACAGGAATACCGTACCACTCTGGTGCGGATCATACTCTGGTTGACTTACGAGGTTCGGTAGTAACTTGATCTGAAGTTTCATGATCATCATCATTAGCTTCCTCACTAATTGGTGTAGAAATCACAGGAACTGATTTCTGTGAAGAACTACTTTCCAATTCGGGAGCAGGTACAATTACCTCATCAAGTTCTACTTTCCTCCCACTCACTTCTTTCGAGAGGAACTCCTTCTCTAGAAAGGATCCATTCTTAGCAACAAAGATCTTGCCTTCGGATCTGTGATAGAAGGTGTACCCAACAGTTTCTTTTCGGGTATTCTATGAAGACGCACTTCTCCGATTTGGGTTTGAGCTTATCAGGCTGAAACTTTTTCACATAAGCATCGCAACCTCAAACTTTAAGAAACGACAACTTGGGTTTCTTTCCAAACCATAGTTCATATGGTGTCGTCTCAACGGATTTAGATGGTGCCCTATTTAACATGAATGCAGCTGTCTCTAATGCATAACCCCAAAACGATAGTGATAAATTGGTAAGAGAAATCATAGATCGCACCATATCTAATAAAGTACGGTTCTGACATCCGGACACACCATTACTCTATGGTGTTCCAGGTGGCGTGAGTTGTGAAACTATTCCACATTGTTTCAAATGAAGACCAAACTCGTAACTCAAATATTCGCCTCCGCGATCAGATCGTAGAAACTTTATTTTCTTGTTACGATGATTTTCCACTTCACTCTGAAATTCTTTGAACTTTTCAAACGTTTCAGACTTATGTTTTATCAAGTAGATATACTCATATCTGCTCAATTCATTTGTGAAGGTCAGAAAATAACGATACCCGCCGTGAGCATCAACACTCATCGGACCGCATACATCATTATGTATTATTTCCAATAAGTCAGTTGCTCGCTCCATTGTTCCGGAGAACGGAGTCTTAGTCATCTTGCCCATGAGGCATGGTTCGCAAGCATCAAGTGATTCCAAAAGCCCATCAGCATGGAGTTTCTTCATGCGCTTTACACCAATATGACCTAAACAGCAGTGCCACAAATATGTTGCACTATCATTATCAACTTTGCATCTTTTGGCATCAATATCATGAATATGCGTATCACTACAATCGAGATTCAATAAACCATTCACCTTGGGTGTATGACCACAGAAGGTTTTATTCATGTAAATAGAATAGCAATTATTCTTTGACTTAAATGAATAACCGTATTGCAATAAACATGATCCAATCATATTCATGCTCAACGCAAACACCAGATAACATTTATTTTGGTCTAACACTAATCTCGAAGGTAGAGGGAGTGTGCGATGGTGATCTTATCAACCTTGGAATCATTTCCAACACACATCATCACTTTGCCCATAACTAGTCTGTGTTCATTCTGCAACTCCTGTTTTTTAGTTACTACTCTTAGCAACTAAACCAGTATCAAATACTGAGGGGTTGCTATAAACACTAGTAAAGTACACATTAATAACATGTATATCAAATATACTTTTGTTCACTTTGCCATCCTCCTTATCCGCCAAGTATCTAGGGCAGTTCCACTTCCAGTGACCATTTCCTTTGCAGTAGAAGCACTCAGTTCCAGGCTTGGGTTTAGCTTTGAGCTTCTTCATGGGAGCAGCAACTTGCTTGCTATTCTTCTTTGAAGTTCCTCTTTCTTTCCCTTTGCCCTTTTCTTGAAACTAGTGGTCTTGTTAACCATCAACACTTGATGCTATTTCTTGGTTTCTACCTTCGCCGATTTCAGCATCGCGAAGAGCTTGGGAATTACTTTTGTCATCCCTTGCATATTATAGTTCATCACTAAGTTCTAGTAACTTGGTGGTAGTGACTAGAGAACTTTGTTAATTACTATCTTATCTGGAAGATTAACTCCCACTTGATTCAAGCAATTGTAGTACCCAGACAATCTGTGCACATGCTCACTGGTTGAGCTATTCTCCTCCATCTTGTAGGCAAAGTACTGTCCGAGGTATCATACCTCTCGACTCGGGCATGAGTCTGAAATTCCAATTTCAACTCTTGGAACATCTCATATGCTCTGTGGCGTTTCAAAACGTTTTGAAGTCTCGGTTCTAAGTCGTAAAGCATGGTGCACTAAAATATCAAGTAGTCATCATACCGAGCTTTGCCAAACGTTCATAACGTATGCATCTGCTCCTGCAATAGGTCCGTCACCTAGCGGTGCATCAAGGACATAATTATTCTGTGCAGCAATGAGGATAATCCTCAGATCACGGACCTAGTCCGTATCATTGCTACTATCATCTTTCAACATAGTTTTTCTCTAGGAACATATCGAAAATAAACGGGGAGCTACATCGCGAGCTATTGATCTACAACATAGTTATGCAAATACTATCAGGACTAAGTTCATGATAAATTAATGTTCAATTAATCATATTACTTAAGAACTCCCACTTAGATAGACATCCCTCTAATCATCTAAGTGATCACGTGATCCATATCAACTAAACCATGTCCGATCATCACGTGAGATGGAGTAGTTTTCAATGCTGAACATCACTATGTTGATCATATCTACTATATGATTCACGCTCGATCTTTCGGTCTCAGTGCTCCGAGGCCATATCTGCATATGCTAGGCTTGTCAAGTTTAACGCAAGTATTCTGCGTGTGCAAAACTGGCTTGCACCCGTTGTATGTGAACGTAGAGCTTATCACACCCGATCATCACGTGGTGTCTCGGCACGAAGAACTGTCGCAATGGTGCATTCTCAGGGAGAACACTTATACCTTGAAATTTAGTGAGAGATCATCTTATAATGCTACCACCGAACTAAGCAAAATAAGATGCATAAAAGATAAACGTCACATGCAATCAATATAAGTGATATGATATGGCCATCATCATCTTGTGCCTTTGATCTCCATCTCCAAAACATCGTCATGATCACCATCGTCACCGGCTTGACACCTTGATCTCCATCGAAGCATCGTTGTCGTCTCACCAACTATTGGTTCTACGACTATCGCTACCGCTTAGTGATAAAGTAAAGCAATTGCATGGCGATTGCATTTCATACAATAAAGCGACAACCATATGGCTCCTGCCAGTTGCCGATAACTGTGTTACAAAACATGATCATCTCATACAACAATTTATATAATCACGTCTTGACCATATCACATCACAACATGCCCTGCAAAAACAAGTTAGACGTCCTCTACTTTGTTGTTGCAAGTTTTACGTGGCTGCTACGGGCTTAGCAAGAACCGTTCTTACCTACGCATCAAAACCACAACGATTTTTCATCAAGTTTGTTGTTTTAACCTTCAACAAGGACCGGGCGTAGTCACACTCGATTCAACTAAAGTTGGAGAAACAGACACCCACTAGCCACCTGTGTGCGAAGCACGTCGGTAGAACCAGTGTCGCGTAAGCGTAAGCGTAATGTCGGTCTGAACCGCTTCATCCAACAATACCGTTGAATCAAACTAGGACATGCTGGTAAGCAGTATGACTATTATCGCCCACAACTCTTTGTGTTCTACTCGTGCATATAACATCTACGCATAGACCTGGCTCGGATGCCACTGTTGGGGAACACAGTAATTTCAAAAAAAAAATCCTACGCACACGCAAGATTCATCTAGGTGATGCATAGCAATGAGATGGGAGAGTGTTGTCCACGTACCCTCATAGACCGAAAGCGGAAGCGTTATGACAACGTGGTTGATGTAGTCATACGTCTTCACGATCCGACCGATCCTAGCACCGAAGGTACGGCACCTCTGCGATCTGCACATGTTCAGCTCGGTGACGTCCCATGAACTCTAGATCCAGCTGAGGTCGAGGTCGAGTTTCATCAGCACTACGGCATGGTGACGGTGATAACAAAGTTACCGACACAGGGCTTCGCCTAAGCACTGCAACGATATGACTGAGGTGGAAATCTGTGGAGGGGGGCACCGCACACGGCTAAGACAACTGTCAACTTGTGTGTCTTTGGGGTGCCCCCCTCCCATGTATATAAAGGAGGGAGGGAGGAGGAGGCCGGCCAAGGAGTGGCGCGCCGAAGGGGGGGAGTCCTACTCCAAGTAGGTTTGGCTCCCCCCTTTCCTATTCCTATAAGGAGAAGGAGGAAGGAGGAGGAGAGAAGAAGGGAAGGGGGCCGGCCCCCAAAACCCTAAACCAATACGGTTTGGGCCTAGGGGGCGCGCTCCACCACTTGCCTGCTGCCTCCTATCTCTACTAGGGCCCATTAAGGCCCATTGACTCCCCGGGGGGTTCCGGTAACCTCCCAGTACTCCAAAAAATATCCGATACACTTCGGAACCTTTCCGATGTCCGAATATAACCTTCCAATATATCAATCTTTATGTCTCGACCATTTCGAGATTCCTCATCATGTCCGTGATCTCATCCGGGACTCCAAACAACATTCAGTTATCAAAACACATAAACTCGTAATACAAATCGTCATCGAACGTTAAGCGTGCGGACCCTATGGGTTCAAGAACTATGTAGACATGACTGACGGTGTCCTGGACTAGGGGGTACTCGCCACATCGTCTCCCGACCAGCTGGATCGGGCCGAGGACCCCCATGGCGTTTCACTATTGGGCCAGTTCGGACAGCCCCTGCCGCATACAAGGAAGACTCCACAAGACTTGGCGCCCAAGACAAGGACTCTCCTAAAACCCTAGGCCTCCGGTGTCTTATATAAACTGAGGCCAGGTTAGTCAATAGGCATCTCATATTCATTACTACAATCTCGTGGTAGATACATGTACTCTGTACTACACCCATATGAAAACAATCAAAAGCAGCATGTAGGGTATTATCTCTTCGAGAGAGCCCGAAGCTGGGTAAAACCCCATGTCCATGTTACCATCGCTCCAAGACGGCTAGCTTAGGACCCCTACTATGAGATACGCCGGATATAGAACCGACATTGGTGCTTTCATTGAGAGTCTGCTGGGTGATCGTCACGGATTGATGGGATGATCAGGTGATATTTTTTCAGTAAAGATTTGTTTCGTGTAAATTATCTCTTTGGCAAAATCGTTGTTGTGTTGTGCTACTTCGTTTGCACGCAAATCGGGACTGAGGAAAGTTTATGCGGCGGCAGCCCTATCCGCCGCCGGACAGTACGTCCGATCCGAGAAGCGCTAGCGTGCGGTCAATGGCCTATAATCAGGCCTCGATCTAGCGCGATCACCGCGATCTAGTGGAAACACTAGAATTTCTACAAGTACTACTTCGTGCCAAGATCATCCTAGTACTTAGTACTAGTGACCCAACTAGTGCAAGGATCAAAGTAATCTAATTATGTTGGTACAAGTTCAGTACGGATCTCTCCTCTTTATTTTCTTCGGTCCTCCATGATCATCGCCATCCAGGTTTTATTTTTCCTAGCTATCCATTTGCAATGCAAAATATTTTTATGTCGGTTTGCACTGCACTATTTTTGCAGAGATATTCTACCGACGCTTGTACGTGCTATCGATCTGGCCAGCCTCTCATCATGACCTAGGCTGGCTGACCTGTATCGACATCGCCATGCCACAATATCGTCATGCCATCGAGCTGACCTCAGCGCTCAGATTACAACAGGGGTCCGGACTGTGGCATCCGTGCACTATTTCATCCGATGATGGTGACAGCCGATGAGCAGTACTAGAAGTACTTGCGCGGGCGCACTGCCCGCAGAGCCGAGAAGATCCCTGCTCGGCGTCATCCATCAGGGAGATCCTCTAATTGTTTACTTTAAATTTAAATTATACCAAGGTTGTTCGCTACTAGTACTTCTTGTCTAGGCATGTGTATACTAATTATTCAATTGACACTGCATCATGGCTAAGCTATACTAATCTGCGTAAAGCTCCATGTTAGCTTTTTTCCTTTTTTTACTCTTTAGGTGTTGCGTACGCAACCTGGCTGTTTCCATGTCCGTGATACAGCAGACTGTTCGGCCACGCACTGTGGCACATTATGAATTCACAGTCGCTTCACCCGCTATCCAAATAAAATCACTGTCGTTGCCATCCGGAGTGTTCCAGGCTGTCGTCATCGCTCTAGTCCGCAGCATGGCGTGGTCACCGCTGTCATGTCGTCAAACTAAATTTGGCGCTCAGACCATGTTTCTCAAATTACTTATTTTATACCATTTTCTCTCTGTCTTCCGCTACTTTGTGTATGTAGGATAATCAGCTACGACCGTGTTATGCTGGGCAAGGCGTCGGCCAGATAATGTCATCGCCCAATTGGGTCAACCTTTTCTCCCCGTAATCAACTTTGGAGGCGTCACACGGGACTTCGGCGTCACCTTGCCGACCTACTTTGTCTCCTCAGACAGACCGGGGGCTTCACATCTCCACTGCGGTCGTGCTGTGTCGCCACTTCGGAGTACCGAGCTCTTCCCTCGGTCACTTCGGGACCGACTTGGGGGCTGGGACATTGACCCGCCACAAGCCCGAATCGCGTCATCAACACCGAGCACATTAACGAGCTAAGTCGCTTTCATGCTCAAAAACTTTCAGTTTTAAATTTTGTTCGGCTCGACCAAGCATTATACTTTTTTGGCAAAAAGTTGTTTGTGAAAAACTTCCTTGTCAAAACTTTGTTTGTGACACACAAATTCAAATACCCCGTTTACTTGGGGGCTTCCTTTATGAAGCCTTTCCTCTTGCATATGATTATACGTGTATGGCTTCGTTCCTTGTTTGTGTATTACGCCACAATATGCACCATGTTGACTTAAGTGTTCCGCAAGCTGGGTTGCCTTGCTCCTGTGTTTACCCCTACGTTCCCGATTGTTCGGCTAGGGAGTAAAGGGAGCACCTCTGTGATTGTCACGGTCGGGTCATCCGAGCTCGGACCTCAGACTGGGTGAAGCCGAAAGCTAGCGCTCTTATTGTTTTCAATCATGGTCGGCACACAACGGAACTCATGAGTACAAAAAATCTATTGCACAAGTCTCATAGTAACAATGAGCAACCGAAGAAAGGTAATATAGCATAAGTTCCCTGAGCGCGCTTACACTTCGAAGATGCTTCTTACACTTCGTCAGTAATATAGCATAAGTTCCCTGAGCGCGCTTTGTCTGTTACAGCCTTATGGCCTGATTGCCTGGTTATCGGAAACACCGTCGATATTCTCGACAGGTGGAGTACATAACACTTTTCGGCCCTTGACCGAAGAGGGAGAAGCCGACGGTCGGTTAAGACGCGTTTAAAGTTCGGGTGAACACATATATGATATAAGTACTTCGGTACATACAATCATAAAATTCTTTTACCCAAGTCACTTGGGGGCTCTTAAATTTATGTGATCTGTTTTATAATAAGTGTTCTTCTTCTTAGTCGTTGCAAAGTCTTTTTCTATCACTCCTTTTTTCGACGCGACTGTGTGGTCAATAGCCGGGAAGCCTAATTTCTCTCTCAAAGCCGCTAGAGTTTAGTTTGCTAAACTGGCCTAACAAGAAGTACTCTGCCTTTGGGATAGGAGGTTGAAGCCGTGGGCTGACCCGCTTTAAGTCTTGAGATAGGATGTGTCATGTTAAAGCATGACAGAAGCACAATTTTTTTTCTCTAAGACCAATTTTCAGATTGGCACCGAACACTTGATCTAGTTCAGACGTCAAGTTTTTACTGAAGTTTTTTTGTTTTCAAAGCCTATGACACTTTTAAACTATTTGTGTGTTTCCAGCATAAGTCTCGCAGTGCAACGCCGGACACCTTTAGAGGTTCGGCAAAAACATTCTCGGATATTGCTATATATGCATCGGTTTCGAACTGTGTCTTCGGTCAATAGTTGGGTTGCCCGGCTCCTGTGTTTGCCTCCTACGTTCCGCGTTGTTCGGCTAGGTGTGCAAAGGGAGAACCACTGCGATTGTGCTTCCAGCTCGCATGGTTAAGTGATACGTCTCCAACGTATCTATAATTTATGAAGTACTCATGCTATTATATTATCCATCTTGGATGTTTAATGGGCTTTACTATGCACTTTTATATTATTTTGGGACTAACCTATTAACCCAGAGCCCAGTACCAGTTTCTGTTTTTTCCCTTGTTTCGGTGTTTCGCAGAAAAGGAATATCAAACGGAGTCCAAACGGAATGAAACCTTCGAGAGCGTGATTTTTGGAACGAACGTGATCCAGGAGACTTGGAGTTGAAGTCAGGCAAGCTTCGAGGTGGCCACGAGGCAGGGAGGCGCGCCTGCCCCCTGGGCGCGCCCCCACCCTCGTGGGCCCCTCGTGGCTCCCCTTACCTGAAGGAAATATGCCCTAGAGGCAATAATAAAGTTATTATTTATTTCCTTGTTTCATGATAAATGTTTATTATTCATGCTAGAATTGTATTAACCGGAAACATAGTACATATGTGAATACATAGACAAACATAGTGCCACTAGTATGCCTCTACTTGACTAGCTCGTTGATCAAAGATGGTTGAGTTTCCTAGCCATAGACATGAGTTGTCATTTGATTAACGGGATCACATCATTAGGAGAATGATGTGATTGACTTGACCCATTCCGTTAGCTTAGCACACGATCGTTTAGTATTCTGCTATTGCTTTCTTCATGACTTATACATGTTCCTATGACTATGAGATTATGCAACTCCCGTTTACCGGAGGAACACTTTGTGTGCTACCAAACGTCACAACGTAACTGGGTGATTATAAAGGTGCTCTACAGGTGTCTCCGAAGGTACTTGTTGGGTTGGCGTATTTCGATATTAGGATTTGTCACTCCGATTGTCGGAGAGGTATCTCTGGGCCCACTCGGTAATGCACATCACTATAAGCCTTGCAAGCATTGCAACTAATGAGTTAGTTGCGGGATAATGTATTACAGAACGAGTAAAGAGACTTGCCGGTAACGAGATTGAACTAGGTATTGAGATACCAACGATCGAATCTCGGGCAAGTAACATACTGATGACAAAGGGAACAACGTATGTTGTTATGCAGTCTGACCGATAAAGATCTTCGTAGAATATGTGGGAGCCAATATGGGCATCCAGGTTCCGCTATTGGTTATTGACCGGAGACGTGTCTCGGTCATGTCTACATAGTTCTCGAACCCTTAGGGTCCGCACGCTTAAAGTTTGATGACAGTTATATTATGAGTTTATGTGTTTTGATGTACCGAAGATAGTTCGGAGTCCCGGATGTGATCACGGACATGACGAGGAGTCTCGAAATGGTCGAGACATAAAGATTGATATATTGGAAGCCTATATTTGGATATCGGTAGTGTTCCGGGTGAAATCGGGATTTTACCGGAGTACCGGGGGTTACCGGAACCCCCCCCCCCCCGGGGATTTAATGGGCCTACATGGGCCTTAGTGGAGAAGAGGAGGGGCGGCCAGGGCAGGCCGCGCGCCCCCTCCCCCTCTAGTCCGAATTGGACAAGGAGGGGGGGGCGGCGCCCCCCTTTCCTTCCTCTCTCCCTCCTCCTTCCCCCTTCTCCTACTCCAACTAGGAAAGGAGGGAGTCCTACTCCCGGTGGGAGTAGGACTCCTCCTGGCGCGCCTCCTCCTGGCCGGCCGCCTCTCCCTCCCTTGCTCCTTTATATACGGGGGCAGGGGGCACCCCATAGACACAACAATTGATCATTGATCTCTTAGCCATGTGCGGTGCCCCCCTCCACCATAGTCCACCTCGATAATATCGTAGCGGTGCTTAGGCGAAGCCCTGCGTCGGTAGAACATCATCATCGTCACCACGCTGTCGTGCTGGCGGAACTCTCCCTCAAAGCTCGGCTGGATCGGAGTTCGAGGGACGTCATCGAGCTCAACGTGTGTTGAACTCGGAGGTGTCGTGCGTTCGGTACTTGATCGGTCAGATCGTGAAGACGTACGACTACATCAACCGCGTTGTGCTAACGCTTGCGCTTTCGGTCTACGAGGGTACGTGTACAACACTCTCCCCTCTCGTTGCTATGCATCACCATGATCTTGCCTGTGCATAGGAAATTTTTGAAATTACTACGTTACCCAACATTACCGACTTCTTTCGCCTATATATGTCCATATACCCTAAAAACATTTGGGAACAGAATAGATCGGTAGTTCCGCCGCCGCAAGCCTCCATAGCCACTAAAAACCATTCAGGACCCTGTTCCGGCACCCTGCCGAAGGGGGGATCCCCCACCGGTGGCCATCTTCATCATCCCGGCGCTCTCCATGACGAGGAGGGAGTAGTTCACCCTCAGGGCTGAGGGTATGTACCAGTAGCTATGTGTTTGATCTCTCTCTCTCGTGTTCTTGAGGTGATACGATCTTGATGTATCGCGAGCTTTGCTATTATAGTTGGATCTTATGATGTTTCTCCCCCTCTACTCTCTTGTAATGGATTGAGTTTTCCCTTTGAAGTTATCTTATCGGATTGAGTCTTTAAGGATTTGAGAACACTTGATGTATGTCTTGCATGTGCTTATCTGTGGTGACAATGGGATATTCACGTGATTTACTTGATGTATGTTTCGGTGATCAACTTGCGGGTTCAGTGACCTTGTGAACTTATGCATAGGGGTTGGCACACGTTTTCGTCTTGACTCTCCGGTAGAAACTTTGGGGCACTCTTTGAAGTACTTTGTGTTGGTTGAATAGATGAATCTAAGATTGTGTGATGCATACCGTATAATCATACCCACGGATACTTGAGGTGACATTGGAGTATCTAGGTGACATTAGGTTTTGGTTGATTTGTGTCTTAAGGTGTTATTCTAGTACGAACTCTACGATAGATCGAACGGAAAAAATAGCTTCGTGTTATTTTACTACCGACTCTTGAATAGATCGATCAGAAAGGATAACTTTGAGGTGGTTTAGTACCCTACCATAATCTCTTCGTTTGTTCTCCGCTATTAGTGACTTTGGAGTGACTCTTTGTTGCATGTTGAGGGATAGTTATATGATCCAATTATGTTATTATTGTTGAGAGAACTTGCACTAGTGAAAGTATGAACCCTAGGCCTTGTTTCCTAGCATTGCAATACCGTTTGTGCTCAATACAAAAACCTATTTCTACCATCCATATTGCACTTGTATCACCATCTCTTCGCCGAACTAGTGCACCTATACAATTTACCATTGTATTGGGTGTGTTGGGGACACAAGAGACTCTTTGTTATTTGGTTGCAGGGTTGCTTCAGAGAGACCATCTTCATCCTATGCCTCCCACGGATTGAAAAACCTTAGGTCATCCACTTGAGGGAAATTTGCTACTGTCCTACAAACCTCTGCACTTGGAGGCCCAACAACGTCTACAAGAACAAGGTTGCGTAGTAGACATCAAGCTCTTTTCTGGCGCCGTTGCCGGGGAGGTGAGTGCTTGAAGGTATATCTTTAGATCTTGCAATCGAATCTTTTTGTTTCTTGTTTTATCACTAGTTTAGTTTATAAAAGAAACCTACAAAAGAATGGAATTGAGTTTGCCTCATACACTTCATGTCTTTAATATCTTTCGTGAGAATGATGGAAAGGAAAATTGTGCTCAAGTGCTAGAAGAAGAAGTCTATAAAATGTTTGGCACTAAATCTTTGAATGATGAGCATGATTGCAATGTTGTTAGTATGAACTATTTGAATATCCATGGTACTAATGATGATTGCACTAGTCATGATGAAAATGTTTCCTATAAGCATGTCGATTTCTGTGGAGTGCATAGAGTTTGCAAATACATACCAAAAAGGGAAGATAGATTTTGTAAGAGGCACAAGTACTTAGAAACTAAATGGTTGCAAGATAGGATAGATGTTTGTGCTGAAAATTTAAATATTCTTAGTCATCCTTGTGAGCTTTGCAATGAACGTGGTCATTTAAATATCCAATGCGAATTGTTTCATGATCGTATCGTGTCCAAAAATTGTGATGACTTGATTTCCTTGCACATCATAATGAACTTAGTTTGCTCATGGGTTATGAAGAAATGAAACATATAACTAAAGTTATTCCAGAATTTGCCCTTGATAGAGTTCTTGATTTTGATCTAGAGGAAATTTATATGTATTGTGCAGTGAATTGCATTGAAAATCCTTATATTGCCAATTATATAAAGACAAAAAAACAAATAGAGGATGAACAGAATACTAATGAAAGGGAAGAGGCTTCCCAATATCCTCCTATTATTTCTTATGATGAATCAGGTAACGAGGAGGTGCCTTCTATCCAACCAATCTCATCAATAAGGAGCTCAAAAAAGAGGGTTAAACCCACACATGATGTGAAGAAGAAAAAGAAAAGACGGAGGAACAAAGGTAAAAAGGTATCCCTCCCAAATGATGTTGCTCCTATTACGCATTGTGATGATGATAATTGCTATACTATTGGTGATATCCATACTATTAATGATGAGAGTGATTATGCTTATGATATGAAAAGGCCCAAGCTTGGGGATGCTATGTTTGATGATGATGATGTTTTTGAGAATATATTTGCTGCAATTAATGTTTGTCCCAATCTTGGGGATGCTACATTTTATGAAGATGATTTTTTTAGCCTCCCAAGTTTTGATACGCAAATTTGTTATGATGATAGCATGCATCCTACTTACGATGATTATATTGATGAAAGTGGGTTTGGAAGAGTGTCAACTTTAGGAAGTAATGATCCCACTATTTTGGAGGATGTTGAATATTATTGTGATAATTATGAAAGTGGATTTGGACAGGTCATGACTTTATTTAGTAATGATTCCACTATCTTGGAAGGGGTTTCAATTGATTATGATGAGAACAAAGTTGCTACTTATGATGATTATTGTGATGAAACTTATGCTATAAAAAGTAGTGATGATTATATTTATAAAACTTGTCATGATTATGATTACCCTTTTTCTGAATATTGCTCTTTTATTGTGGAAACAATTTATAGTATTCGAGTCTCTTATGATACTCCCACTATTCCGAATAAGAAGAATTTATCTTATGTGGAGAGTAATAAAATTTCTATGCTTGTAGATCATGAAAAGAATGCTTTAGGTGATGATTATATTGTTGAATTCATTCATGATGCTACTGAAAATTATTATGACGGAGGAACATATGCCTGTAGGAGTTGCAATAATACCAAGTTTCCTCTCATGTGCTTAAAGTTTTAAAGTTATGCTTGTTTTGCCTTCCTATGCTAGTTGATTATTGTTCCCATAAATTGTTTGTTCACAAAATCCCTATGCATAGGAAGTGGGTTAGACTTAAATGTTCTAGTTGTATTCTTCATGATGCTCTCTTTATGTTTCAAATCTTATCTTTTATGTGAGCATCATTGAAATCATCATGCCTAGCTAGGGGCGTTAAACGATAGCGCTTGTTGGGAGGCAACCCAATTTTATTTTTGTTCTTTACTTTTTGCTCCTATTTAGTAATAAATAATTCATCTAGCCTCTGGTTATATGTGGTTTTATGTTTTAATTAGTGTTTGTGCCAAGTAGAACCTTTGGGAAGACTTGGGTGAAGTCTTTATGATCTTGCTGTAAAAAAGAGAAACTTTAGCGCTCACGAGATTAGCTACAACTTTTTACTGGAGAGTGCTGTTTAGTTGATTCTTTTTGCAGATGATTAATAGACAAATTCCTCACGTCCAAAAATTTATTTCAGAATTTTTGGAGTTACATAAGTATTCGAATGATACAGATTACTACAGACTGTTCTGTTTTTGACAGATTCTGTTTTCTATGTGTTGTTTGCTTATTTTGATGAATCTATGAGTAGTATCAGAGGGTATGAACCATAGAGAAGTTGTAATACAGTAGATATTACACCAATATGAATTTAGAATGAGTTCACAACAGTACCTAAGTGGTGATTTATTTTCTTATACTAACGGAGCTTACGAGTTTTCTGTTAAGTTTTGTGTTGTGAAGTTTTCATGTTTTGGGTAAAGATTCGATGGACTATGGAATAAGGAGTGGCAAGAGCCTAAGCTTGGGGGTGCCCAAGGCACCCCAAGGTAATATTCAAGTATAACCAAGAGCCTAAGCTTGGGGATGCCCCGGATGGCATCCCCTATTTCGTCTTCGTTCATCGGTAACTTTACTTGGAGCTATATTTTTATTCACCACATGATATGTGTTTTGCTTGGAGCGTCATTTTATTTTCTTTTGTTTTGCTTGCTGTATGAATAAAACACCAAGATCTGAAATTCTTAAATGAGAGAGAGTCTTCACAAAGCTACATAATTATTTAACTACTCATTGATCTTCACTCATATCTTTTTAGAGTAGTTTGTCAGTTAATCATGTGCTTCACTTATATCCGATGAGTAAATAGTCGAATGATTTGAATGTCATAAATTTGAAATTATATATGTTTCATATGCTTATCCCATGGGGAGTAATGACTTCACATATAAGAAGTATAGGTGGTAAATTTATTGAAGGTTAGCAAACATTGTATTGGTCACTTGAACAATTCATGAAAGAATATTGAAGGAAGAGAGATTTCACATATAAATATACTATCTTGGACATCTTCTATGATTGTGAGCCCCATTAATTATTTTCAAACCTGAGCAAATTAGTTGAAGTTGGACAAGGAAGACAACATAATGAGTTATGCTTGGGTATATTTGTATAGAAGTTATATTGTTATGGATCCTCTAACATGTGGTGCTTGCTTTTTAGAATCCTTTGCTATCCAAAATATCTGTACTAAGCGGGAATACTGCTTGTGCATCCAAATTCCTTGAACCAAGTTTCTTCCATGAGTGTCCATCATATCTACCTATATGCGGTATTTACCTGCCATTCCAAGTAAATTTGCATGTGCCAAACTCTAAACCTTCAAATAATAATCTATTTTGTATGCCTGAATCGCTCATGTAGCGACTAGGGGCTGTCGGTATCTTCCATGCTAGGTGGGTTATTCTCACGATGAGTGGACTCCGCTCATCATTCACGAGAAAATGGCTGGTAACTGGGATGCCCAGTCCTATGATCAAAAGATCAAAAACAAATTCGCAAATAATTTAAACAAAACTCCCCCAGGAATGTTGATAGTTGGACGGCACCCGTTGTTTCGGACAAGCCGTGGAGTGTGAATGTTGGTGGAGGGGGAGTAAACATTTTACCTTTCTGCGTGGGAACCGCCTATGATGTATCTAGTATGGAAGATATTGGGAACTCTTGGTCGTTATGTTGACAATGAAAGCATACCTCTCAAAATTATTTTCATCTCTGTTTTAGCTTCGAGCTCTGGCACCTCTGCAAATCCTTGCTTCCCTCTACGAAGGGCCTATCTTTTACTTTTATGCAAGAGTCAGTAGTATTCCTTCTCATTCAAACCTACTCTTTAGTTGGCAAGTATCATGTGATGGAAGATCTAAGCATATATGGCCATTCAAATATATTTGATCATGAATTATTATTGTTGACAATTATCTATATGATAAATAAGTTGGGAGGCGAAACATTAAGCCCCTATCTTTCTCTGTGTTCGATGGATGCTATTTGTTCTAAAAATATGCTTTGAGTGGTAGCAATCATGGAAGACTATATGATAGTTGAGTATGTGGGATTTGCTAAATCAAAGCTCTGACATAGACTCTTCCAGAAAATAAGATGAATTGTAATTGTTTGATGACTAATAACACGGTTTGTTAGTTTTCAAGAAAGTTTATGATCTATACTTTAACATGTGAATAGCTTGTTACTTGATCATGAAAAGTTCTATGAGTTGAGCTACTGTTATGACATATAATGATGCTAGAAAAGGTGATTGAAATTATCATTGATCAAACTTATACACCTGCTAGCATTCACACTTCATAAATTGTTTCTTTTATCATTTACCTACTCGAGGACGAGCAGGAATTAAGCTTGGGGGCGCTGATACGTCTCCAACGTATCTATAATTTATGAAGTATTCATGCTATTATATTATCCATCTTGGATGTTTAATGGGCTTTACTATGCATTTTTATATTATTTCTGGGACTAACCTATTAACCCAGAGCCCAGTGCCAGTTTCTGGTTTTTTCCCTTATTTCAGTGTTTCGCAGAAAAGGAATATCAAACGGAGTCCAAACGGAATGAAACCTTCGGGGGCGTGATTTTTGGAACGAACGTGATCCAGGAGACTTGGAGTTGAAGTCAGGGAAGCTTTGAGATGGCCACGAGGCAGGGAGGCGCGCGTGCCCCCCACCCTCATGGGCCCCTCGTGGCTCCCCTTACCGACTTCTTTCGCCTATATATGTCCATATACCATAAAAACATCTGGGAACAGAATAGATCGGGAGTTCCGCCGCCGCAAGCCTCTGTAGCCACTAAAAACCATTCGGGACCCTGTTCCGGCACCCTGCCGGAGGGGGGATCCCCCACCGGTGGTCATCTTCATCATCCCGGCGCTCTCCATGACAAGGAGGGAGTAGTTCACCCTCGGGGTTGAGGGTATGTACCAGTAGCTATGTGTTTGATCTCTCTCTCTCTCTCTCGTGTTCTTGAGGTGATACGATCTTGATGTATCGCGAGCTTTGCTATTATAGTTGGATCTTATGATGTTTCTCCCCCTCTACTCTCTTGTAATGGATTGAGTTTTCCCTTTGAAGTTATCTTATCGGATTGAGCCTTTAAGGATTTGAGAACACTTGATGTATGTCTTGCATGTGCTTATCTGTGGTGACAATGGGATATTCACGTGATCTACTTGATGTATGTTTTGGTGATCAACTTGCGGGTTCAGTGACCTTGTGAACTTATGCATAGGGGTTGGCACACGTTTTCGTCTTGACTCTCCGGTAGAAACTTTGGGGAACTCTTTGAAGTACTTTGTGTTGGTTGAATAGATGAATCTGAGATTGTGTGATGCATATCGTATAATCATACCCACGGATACTTGAGGTGACATTAGGGTTTTGGTTGATTTGTGTCTTAAGGTGTTATTCTAGTACAAACTCTATGATAGATCGAACAGAAAGAATAGCTTCATGTTATTTTACTATGGACTATTGAATAGATCGATCAGAAAGGATAACTTTGAGGTGGTTTCGTACCCTACCATAATCTCTTCGTTTGTTCTCCGCTATTAGTGACTTTGGAGTAACTCTTTGTTGCATGTTGAGGGATAGTTATATGATCCAGTTATGTTATTATTGTTGAGAGAACTTGCACTAGTGAAAGTATGAACCCTAGGCCTTGTTTCCTAGCATTGCAATACCGTTTGTGCTCACTTTTATCATTAGTTACCTTGCTGTTTTTATATTTTCAGATTACAAAAACCTATTTCTACCATCCATATTGCACTTGTATCACCATCTGTTCGCGAACTAGTGCACCTATACAATTTACCATTGTATTGGGTGTGTTGGGGACACAAGAGACTCTTTGTTATTTGGTTGCAGGGTTGCTTGAGAGAGACCATCTTCATCCTACGCCTCCCATGGATTGATAAACCTTAGGTCATCCACTTGAGGGAAATTTGCTACTGTCCTACAAACCTCTGCACTTGGAGGTCCAACAACATCTACAAGAAGAAGGTTGCATAGTAGACATCATTAAGCACCTCAGTGGAGAAAGCCGAAAACTGACTGTCACAATAAGCGTAAACTGGTCAGCGATCCGATGACTGTGTTAAATGACGGGCCGTTCATAACATTGGCCGAAGTGTCTACGGCTTGACCTCCACTGTCGCCGAACACTAACCGGGGCTAGTAACTGGCCTCCCAACTTTAAGCTCCTATGACTAAGTGAAACTTATAAAGCCCGCATATCTGATTGCCTTGTTTCCGCTAACACAACCGCCTTCGGGCACCGAGACGTCGGCTAAGGGTTGTTTTGTTATTGCGGAAACACCCTGTGTAGCATCTACAAAGGGGTGGAAGCTGACGATGGGCCACTTTCAAATGATAAACGGTCGCAACGGATTCAAAATAAACATATCCTTAGCGTTTGTATTCAATATACGAACGTTGCCTTCCGTAATCATCGTTATAAAGCCATAAATATGCAACAATTTGACTTAAGATTTTGGCCAAGCTGGGTTGCCTGGCTCCTGTGCTTACCCCTACGTTCCCGATTGTTCGGCTAGGCGGTAAAGGGAGAACCTCTGTGATTGTTACTACCGGGTCATCCGAGTTAGTACCTCAGATTGGGTGAAGCCGAAAGCTAGCAATCTTAAAGGATCACATTGGTCGGCAACGATGGAAGTGAAATTTTTGGTTCATTAATACCATAGAGTATGGGAACTTTCCCCGAACTAAATCCTCAATATTTTCCTCCCACATTGATTGGAGGTGAGGTTTCATGATCATGATAAGCATGACGACCCAAAGAAAGGACCCGATAGCGGGACTATTTTCTTTGGAAAATGTTTCTTACTTTTACAAGTAATATAGCATATCTCTCCGCGTACCTTTGTTTATAAAACCATATGGCCGGATTGCCTTGTTTGCCGTAAATCTTTGTCATTACAAAGGCTTTATAAAGTAGGAAAAACACTCCTCAACTACTGGCCGAGGAGGTGGAAGCCGATGGTCGGTTAACAAAGTTTTGTACAATGCGGATCCGAGCATTAATGATGTCAAGTACTTGGACACATAATCATAATTTTGTTTTTACTCCGGATATCGATCCTTAATTCGGCCACCTGTGCCCACATTAAGGCTCGGGGGCTACTGGGATTCACGCTCATTATTTATAAATGTTAAAGGGGCACATCGATCCCCTGATCTGGTGTTGCCACCCGACCAGTGGCTCGGGGGCTACTGCATTGCCTATTCAATGCAGAAAATTCAAAGTGCGCAGTGTTCGGCATGACCAAACTATGGACAAGCGCGTCTTCGGACAATAATAAGTACCGTCTGGGACTTATCCGGCGTCAAGCTGATATATCATGGCGGCTTCTCACGACCCACTCTTAGGGGCCCGTCCGCCGATCACTATTGCCTCTAATATAATACACTGCGTTTCTATTCCTATGTATGCTGCCGAGCTAGGAGTTCATCCTCGGGCCGATTTCACAACCTGAGTCTCAGGAGCTACTAGGATCAGTGGTTTCATATTTTCCTTCAGGTGCATCTCGGATTTCTGGCTGACAGACACCTTGAGGGCTACTGGCTATACATCTCAGCAAAGAATACATTGCACAAATCGAAAGTAAATCCATAGAGGGCATCTTCGGCATTAAGCTCGGTTGAACCCCTTTAACCTTTTTGGGCCGAGGTGATCTATGACACCTCGGATACAGTCCGGCGTTGGAGCCCGGATACAGTTCGGCGTTGGAGCTCGGATACAGTCCAGCGTTGGAGCTCGGATACATTCCGGCGTTGGAGCTCGGAAGCAGTCCAGCGTTGGTGCTCGGCTGCAAAAGATACCTCGGATGCAGTCCGGCATTGGAGTTCGAATGCAGGAGGACACCGCCGCACGGGAACCACTTCAAACCCGAGGTGTGGCGTAAAAAATAACAAGGCATTGATAAAGGCCGAAGACTTAAAGGGGCTCCTCGGATACCCGACGAGTAAACTCTTCGGATTCACTTCGGTGGTCCTCAAGATTAAAGATGAGAAGATTTGTTGAACCAGTTTTCAAGACCGACGACCGAAGATGAATAACAGTTCGGAAGAATCGAGGAGCGTCCCCAACTTGAAGACCGGTTCAGGGGGCTACTGACGGTGTCCTGGACTAGGGGGTACTCGCCACGTCGTCTCCTGACCAGCTGGATCGGGCTGAGGACCCCCATGGCGGTTCACTATTGGGCCAGTTCGAACAGCCCCTGCCGCATACAAGGAAGACTCCACAAGACTTGGCGCCCAAGACAAGGACTCTCCTAAAACCCTAGGCCTCCGGCGTCTTATATAAACCGAGGCCAGGTTAGTCAATAGGCATCTCATATTCATTACTACAATCTCGTGGTAGATACATGTACTCTATACTACACCCATATGAAAACAATCAAAAGCAGCATGTACGGTATTATCTCTTCGAGAGAGCCCGAAGCTGGGTAAAACCCCGTGTCCATGTTACCATCGCTCCAAGATGCCTAGCTTAGGACCCCTACTACGAGATACGCCGGATATAGAACCGACAATGACTGAGACACATTTTTGGTCAATAACCAATAGCGGAACCTGGATGCTCATATTGGCTCCTACATATTCTACGAAGATCTTTATCGGTCAAACCGCATAACAACATACGGTGTTCCCTTTGTCATTGATATGTTACTTGCCCGAGATTCGATCGTCGGTATCATCATACCTAGTTCAATCTCGTTACCGGTAAGTCCCTTTACTCGTTCTGTAATGCATCATCCCGCAACTAACTCATTAGTCACATTGCTTGCAAGGCTTATAGTGATGTGCATTACCGAGAGGGCCCAGAGATACCTCTCCGATACACGGAGTGACAAATTCTAATCTTGATCTATGCCAACCCAACAAACACCTTTGGAGACACCTGTAGAGCATCTTTATAATCACACAGTTACGTTGTGACGTTTGATAGCACACAAGGTGTTCCTCCGGTATTCGGGAGTTGCATAATCTCATAGTCAGAGGAACATGTATAAGTCATGAAGAAAGCAATAGCAATAAAACTTAACAATCATTATGCTAAGCTAATGGATGGGTCTTGTCCATCACATCATTCTCGATGTGATCCCGTTCATCAAATGACAACACATGTCTATGGTCAGGAAACGTAACCATCTTTGATTAACGAGCTAGTAAAGTAGAGGCATACTAGGGACAGTATGTTTTATCTATGTATTCACACATGTACTAAGTTTCCGGTTAATACAATTCTAGCATGAATAATAAACATTTGTCATGATATAAGGAAAAATAAATAACAACTTTATTATTGCCTCTAGGGCATATCTCCTTCTATTCAGACATCGGAAAGGTTCCGAGTGATTCGGGTATTTTTTGGAGTATTGGAGAGTTACGGGAATTCGCCGGGGGAAGTAGTGGGCCTTAATGGGCCATATGGGAAAGGAGAGAAGGGCCTCAAGGGGTGGCCGTGCGCCCCCCATGGCAAGTCCGAATTGGACTAGGGAGGGGGCGGCGCCCCTGTCGGTGTCAAAACCGGCAGATCTCGGGTAGGGGGTCCCAAGTTGCGTGTCTTAGGATCGATGGTAACATGGACACGTGATCTTACCCAGCTTCGGGCTCTCTTGAAGAGATAATACCCTACATGCTGCTTTTGATTGTATTCGATGTGTATGATTACAGAGTTGATCTACCTCGAGATCATATGTTGCAGTCTAAACCCTAGAGGTATGATACGTCTCCAACGTGTCTATAATTTTTGATTGTTCCATGCTATTATATTATCCATATAGGATGTTTTATATGCATTTATATGCTATTTTATATGGTTTTTGGGACTAACCTATTAACCTAGAGCCCAGTGCCAGTTTCTGTTTTTTCCTAGTTTTTGAGTTTTACAGAAAAGGAATACCAAACAGAGTCCAATTGACGTGCCAATTTTTGATGATTTTTTATGGACCAAAAGATGCCCCCGGAGTAAAAGAGTTGGGCCAGAAGAGTCCCGAGCCATCCACGAGGGTGGGGGCGCGCCCACCCCCCTGGGCGTGGGCCCCTATCTCATGGACGGCTCGGAGACCCCCCTGACGTGAGACCGACGCCAAAAATTCCTATAAATACAGAAACCCCCAGAAAGGAACCTAGATCGGGAGTTCCGCCGCCGAAAGCCTCTGTAGCCACCAAAAACTAATCAGGACCCTGTTCCGACACCCTGCCGGAGGGGGGATCCATCATCGGTGGCCATCTTCATCATCCCGGCGCTCCATGACGAGGAGGGAGTAGTTCACCCTCGGGGCTGTATGTACCAGTAGCTATGTGTTTGATCTCTCTCTCTCGTGTTCTTGATTTGGCACGATCTTGATGTATCGCGAGCTTTGCTATTATAGTTGGATCTTATGATGTTTCTCCCCCTCTACTCTCTTGTAATGGATTAAGTTTTCCCTTTGAAGTTATCTTATCGGATTGAGTCTTTAAGGATTTGAGAACACTTGATGTATGTCTTGCATGTGCTTATCTGTGGTGACAATAGGATATTCACGTGATCTACTGGATGTATGTTTTGGTGATCAACTTGCGGGTTCAGTGACCTTGTGAACTGATACATTGGGGTTGGCACACATTATCGTCTTGACTCTCCGGTAGAAACTTTGGGGCACTCTTTGAAGTACTTTGTGTTGGTTGAATAGATGAATCTGAGATTGTGTGATGCATATCGTATAATCATACCCACGGATACTTGAGGTGACATTGGAGTATCTAGGTGACATTAGGGTTTTGGTTGATTTGTGTCTTAAGGTGTTATTCTAGTACGAACTCTATGATAGATCTTACGGAAAGAATAGCTTCATGTTATTTTACTATGGACTCTTGAATAGATCGATCAGAAAGGATAACTTTGAGGTGGTTTCGTACCCTATCATAATCTCTTCGTTTGTTCTCCGCTATTAGTGACTTTGGAGTGACTCTTTGTTGCATGTTGAGGGATAGTTATATGATCCAATTACGTTATTATTGTTGAGAGAACTTGCACTAGTGAAAGTATGAACCCTAGGCCTTGTTTCCTAGCATTGCAATACCGTTTGTGCTCAGTTTTATCGCTTGTTACCTTGCTATTTTTATATATTTCAGATTACAAAAACCTATATCTACAATCCATATTGCACTTGTATCACCATCTCTTCGCCGTACTAGTGCACCTATACAATTTACCATTGTATTGGGTGTGTTGGGGACACAAGAGACTCTTTGTTATTTGGTTGCAAGGTTGTTTGAGAGATACCATCTTCATCCTACGCCTCCCACGGATTGATAAACCTTATGTCATCCACTTGAGGGAAATTTGCTACTGTCCTACAAACCTCTGCACTTGGAGGCCCAACAACGTCTACAAGAAGAAGGTTGTGTAGTAGACATCAAGCTCTTTTCTGGCGTCGTTGCCGGTTAGGTGAGTGTTTGAAGGTATATCTTTAGATCTTGCAATCGAATCTTTTAGTTTCTTGTTTTATCACTAGTTTAGTTTATAAAGGAAAACTACAAAAAAAGAAAATGGAATTGAGGGTGCCTCATATGCTTCATCTTTTTAATGTCTTCCATGAAAATAAGGATTCCGATAATTGTGCTCAATTGCTAGAGGAAGAATGCATTAGAATGTTTGGCACTAAATCTTTGAATGATGAGCATGATTGCAATGTTGTTAGTATGAACTCTTTGAATATCCATAGTACTAATGATGATTGCGCTACTCATGATGAAAATGTCTCTTATAAGCATGTCAACTTTTGTGGAGTACATAGAGTTTGCAAGTACACACCAAATAGGGAAGATAGATTTTGCAAGAGGCATAAGTATTTAGAAACTAAATGGTTGCAAGAAAGGCTAGATGTTTGTGCTGAAAATTTAAATTTTCTTAGCCATCCTTGTGAACTTTGCAATGAACGTGGTCATTTAAATATCCAATGCAAACTGTTTCATGATCGAATCGTGTCAAAAAATTGTGATGACTTGATTTCCCTTGCACACCATAATGAACTTAGTTTGCTTTTGGGTTATGAAGAAATGAAACGTATAACTAAGCATATGCCAGAATTTGTCCTTGATGAAGTTCTTGATTTTGATCTAGAAGAAATTTATATGTATTGTGCGGTGAATTGCATTGAAAATCCTTATATTGCCATTTACATAAAGACAAGAAAACAAATAGAAGATGAAGAGAATACTAATGAAAGGGAAGAGATTTCCCAATATCCTCCTATTCTTTCTTATGATGAATCAGGTAACGAGGAGGAACTTTCTATTCAACCAATCTCATTAATAAGGAGCTCCAAAAAGAGGATTAAACCCACACATGATGTGAAGAAGAAAAAGAAAAGATGGAGAAGCAAAGGTAAAAAGGTACCCCTCCCAAATGATGTTGCTCCTATTACTCATTGTGATGATGATAATTGCTATACTATTGGTGCTATCCATACTATTAATGATGAGAGTGATTATGCTTATGATATGAAAAGGCCCAATCTTGGGGATGATATGCTTGATGAGAATGACATGTTTGAGAATTTATTTGCTGCAATTAATGTTTGTCCCAAGCTTGGGGATGCTATGTTTTATGAAGATGATATGTTTAACCTCCCAAGTTTTGATGAGCAAATTTATTGTGATGATAGCATGCCTTCTATTTATGATGATTATATTGATGAAAGTGGGTTTGGAAGAGTGTCAACTTTAGAAAGGAATGATCCCACTATTTTGGAGGATGTTGAATCTTATTGTGATAATTATAAAAGTGGATTTGGAGAGGTCATGACTTTATTTAGTGATGATTCCCCTATCTTGGAAGAGGTTTTAATTGATTATGGTGAGAACAAAGTTGCTATTTATGATGATTATTGTGATGACACTTATGCTATAAAAAGTAGTGATGATTATATTTATAAAACTTGTCATGATTATGATTACCCTTTTTCTGAACATTACTCTTTTAATGTGGAAACAATTTATAGTATTCGAGTTTCTTATGATACTCCCACTATTCCGAATGAGAAGAATTTTGCTTATGTGGAGAGTAGTAAAATTTATACGCTTGTAGATCATGAAAAGAATGCTTTATGTGATGGTTATATTGTTGAATTCATTCATTATGCTACTGAAAATTATTATGAGGGAGGAATATATGCTTTTAGGAATTGCAATAATATCAAGTTTCCTTCCTATGTGCTTAAAGTTTTAAAGTTATGCTTGTTTTGCCTTCCTATGCTAGTTAATTATTGTTCCCATAAGTTGTTTGCTCACAAAATCCCTATTCACAAGAAGTGGGTTAGACTTAAATTTGCTAGTTTTTCTTCATGATGCTCTCTTTATGTTTCAGTTCTTATCTTTTATGTGAGCATCATTGAAATCATCATGCCTAGCTAGGGGCGTTAAACGTTAGCGCTTGTTGGGAGGCAACCCAGTTTTATTTTTGTTCTTTGCTTTTGCTCCTGTTTAGTAATAAATAATTCATCTAGCCTCTGTTTAGATGTGGTTTTATGTTTTACTTAGTGTTTGTGCCAAGTAGAACCTTTGGGAAGACTTGGGTGAAGTCTATGCGATCTTGCTGTAAAAAAGAGAAACTTTTGCGCTCACGAGATTAGCTGCCATTTTTTACTGGAGAGTGCTTCTTGGTTGATTCTTTTTTCAGATGATTAGTAGACAAATTCCTCAGGCCCACCACTTTATTTCAGAATTTTTGGAGTTACATAAGTATTCGAATGATACAGATTACTACAGACTCTTCTGTTTTTGACAGATTCTGTTTTCATTGTGTTGTTTGCTTATTTTCATGAATCTATGAGTAGTATCGGAGGGTATGAACCATAGAGAAGTTGGAATACAGTAGATATTACAACAGTATGAATTTATAATGAGTTCACAACAGTACCTAAGTGGTGATTTATTTTCTTATACTAATGGAGCTTACGAGTTTTCTGTTAAGTTTTGTGTTGTGAAGTTTTCAAGTTTTGGGTAAAGATTCGATGGACTATGGAATAAGGAGTTGCAAGAGCCTAAGCTTGGGGATACCAAGGCACCCCAAGGTAAAATTCAAGGACAACAAAAAGCCTAAGCTTGGGGATGCCCCGGATGGCATCCCCTCTTTCGTCTTCGTTCATCGGTAACTTTACTTGTAGCTATATTTTTATTCACCACATGATATGTGTTTTGCTTGGAGCGTCATTTTATTTTGTTTTGTTTTGCTTGTTGTTTGAATAAAATACCAAGATCTGAAATTCTTAAATGTTAGAGAGTCTTCACATAGTTACATGATTATTCGACTACTCATTGATTTTCACTTATATCTTTTGGAGTAGTTTGTCATTTGCTCTAGTGCTTCACTTATATCTTTTTAGAGCACGACGGTGGTTTTGAAGAAATAGATGAACTCTCATGCTTCACTCATATTATTTTGAGAGTCTTTTAGAACAGCATGGTAATTTGCTTTGGTTATAAAATTAGTCCTAATATGATGGGCATCCAAGATGGGTATAATAAAAACGTTCATATAAAGTGCATTGAATACTATGAGAAGTCTGATTCCTTATGATTGTTTTGAGATATGAAGATGGTGATATTAGAGTCATGCTAGTTGAGTAGTTGTGAATTTGAGAGATACTTGTGTTAAAGTTTGTGATTCCCGTAGCATGCACGTATGGTGAACCGTTATGTGATCAAGTCGGAGCATGATTTATTTATTGATTGTCTTCCTTATGAGTGGCGGTCGGGGACAAGCGATGGTCTTTTCCTACCAATCTATCCCCTTAGGAGCATGCGCGTAGTACTTTGTTTCGATAACTAATAGATTTTTGCAATAAGTATGTGTGTTCATTATGACTAATGTTGAGTCCATGGATTATACGTACTCTCACCTTTCCACCATTGCTAGCCTCTCTAGTACCGTGCAACTTTCGCCGGTACCATAAACCCACCATTTACCTTCCTCAAAACAGCCACCATACCTACCTATTATGGCATTTCCATAGGCATTCCGAGATATATTGCCATGCAACTTTCCACCGTTCTGTTTATTATGACACGCTCCATCATTGTCATATTGCTTTGCATGATCATGTAGTTGACATCGTATTTGTGGCAAAGTCACCTTCATAATTCTTTCATACATGTCACTCTTGATTCATTGCACATCCCGGTACACCGCCGGAGGCATTCATATAGAGTCATATTTTGTTCTAAGTATCAAGTTGTAATTCTTGAGTTGTAAGTAAATAAAAGTGTGATGATCTTCATTATTAGAGCATTGTCCCAGTGAGGAAAGGATGATGGAGACTATGATTCCCCCACAAGTCGGGATGAGACTCCGGACGAAAAAAAAGAGGCCATAAAAAAAGGCCCAAAAAACAAAAAAACAAAAAAATGAGAGAAAAAGAGAGAAGGGACAATGCTACTATCCTTTTACCACACTTGTGCTTCAAAGAAGCACCATGATCTTCATGATAGAGAGTCTCCTATGTTGTCACTTTCATATACTAGTGGGAATCTTTCATTATAGAACTTGGCTTGTATATTCCAATGATGGGCTTCCTCAAAATGCCCTAGGTCTTCGTGAGCAAGCGAGTTGGATGCACACCCACTTAGTTTCTTTTTGAGCTTTCATACACTTATAGCTATATGTAACACCCCGGATGTAACTTGCCATATTTGTAACTCCGACTCTTGCCATTTTCGGCTATGTGTTTTGATATTCCCTCCGTGGTCGGGTTTTGTCTTTTGTTTTTCATTTTGTTCATGTCTTGCATTTCATATCATGTCATCATGTGCATTGCATTTGCATACGTGTTCGTCTCATGCATCCGAGCATTTTCCCCGTTGTCCGTTTTGCAATCCGGCGCTCTTATCTCCTCCGGTGCACCCCTCTTGTTTTCTTTCGTGTGTGGGTGTCAAACATTCTCGGAATGGACCGAGGCTTGTCAAGTGGCCTTATTATACCACCCGGAGACCACCGGTCAAATTTCGTTCCATTTGGAGGTCGTTTGGTACTCCAACGGTTAACCGGGCATCCGCAAAGTCCATTTGTGTGTTGCAGCAAAACCCCCCTAAAAACCAGCCCAAAACCCCTCCAAGTCTCTTCCATGCTCTAGGTCGTTCGATCACGATCGTGTGGGCGAAAACCGCACCTCATTTGGAGTCTCCTAGCTCCCTCTACCTATAAATATGTGAGACCCCCGATTTTTTCGCGCAGTCCAACCCTAGCTCCGTTCCCTGTCCGCCGCCGGACACGTCCGGATCGGACCGGACGCGTCCGCCGGCGCGCCCCGCCCCACCGGAAGCTGCCACGTGGCGCCCCACCGCCGTTCTCCGCCGCCGGCCCGCGAGCCCGCCGCGGGCCCGTACGCCGTCCGAGCCAGGCGCCGCCGCCCCGCGCCCGCGCTCCTCCACCTTGCCGCGCCGCCGCCGCCCTCGCCTCCGGCCACCGCCTGCGCCATCGCCACCGGCCGCCGCCGCGCGCCCCAGCCGCTGCCGCCCGGCGCCTCCCGCGGGCCGCCGCCGGCGCGCCCCGGCCCCGCCCTGCTGGATCCGCCGTTCGCCGGCCTCCCCTCCGGCCTTCCCTTCCGATCCGTCGGGTGCCCGCTTCCTCTCCCGACGCCGGCGAGCCCGACCTCGGCTGCAGCCCTCGATCCCAATCCAAAATCCCCTACGGTTGACTTTCTCGAACCCTAGAAATTTCCCGTCACATTTTTTTCACAGCAAGTGCCCATTTTCATCATTGCATAACTCTTTGCATGTAACTCCGTTTCGCGCGTGTAATATGTCAAATTGTTCGTCTCGTGATGAACTACATTGTATTCAATTGCACCATGTTCATTAGAGGTCATCTTGATGCCCAAATCTCTGTTGCAAGAGGGTTAGTTGCTGTTATCTTCTGGTTCTTATCAGAACTTGGAGATTTGTCATTTTTGTATCATTTAATCTATGCATCTTATGGGCATGAGCTCTACATGTGTTTTGTTGTATGCCATGCCATCTTTCCAGTGGTGTATGCCATGTATTTTTGTGGTATCTGTGGTGACTAGCACAGGCATGCAAAGTAGGCCCCGTAATGTTTCTGATTTCAAGGACGGTGATTTCTCCAAGTCCTTGTCTGCTGTTATTTTGTTGCCATGTAAACTTGTTGCTACAGAGAGATCCATGCATATTTTGGAGATGTTCAGCAAGGATGTTTTGTAGATATAGTTGTAATTGATCCAGTCCTGCCCTTGTTTGCAATTATGGAGTGCCATAGCATGACTCAATCTTGCTCTACTTTTGCTATAAAATATTTCTGGCAGATTCTTAACATGATATTCATTTTTGTCAAGCTTATTGTAGTTGATCCATACATGCTATGCTTTTGTTCTTTCCATGGATAGCTTCATAAACATGCCATCTTGCTATAGGTATGCTTGTTTTGTCATGCATTGCTTTGTGGTCAGTGCATCAAGCTCACCAACATACTTTCATATTATTGTTTCTGCCATGCTCTGTTTTCTGCTAAGTCTGAAACCTGATAACGGAACTTGCTATGTTTACAAGCTTGCCATCATATCTTCTGGTCCTTTTTGGCTTCTAGTCAGTAAGGGACTTTTGTCATATGCAATTAGTAGAACACTGCCATGCCTTGTTTTTCCATGTTAAGTTCCTGTAGCATGTTGATTTCATGCTCTGAACATTGCTACCTGATGCTGTTTTCTGCCATGTCCAGTAATTTCACCAAGTCTGTGAACCTGTTATCTTTTGCACTTTTGCCATGCTTGTTTGAGCTTGTTATGTTGTGAACTAGCCGTAGCTCAGTGTTCATCTTTTTTCAAGCATCTCCTGTAGATTACTTCCATATGATTTTTTGCTATGTTGGAGTGCTGTAGCATTGTTGCTTGTTGCATTCTAAGTGCTATCATGCTATTAATCACAGATTCGTGACATTCTTGTTTTGCTTGCCATTTGCAAACCGTGCATCCGTTTCCGGTGATCTTTATATCGATTTCGACCGAAATCATCTCATCTTTCCAGTGGCATGCTTGGTTTGCCAAGTTACTACCTTGTTCATCTTTTTCCTTCCGGAGCACGCATATGCATCGCATTTCATATCTTGCATATCTTACATGTTTTGCATCATGTTGCTTGTGCATTCCTCGTGGTTGATTGTGGTTCCGTTTGTTTGTGTTCTTGTCTTGGGTAGAGCTGGGAGACGAGTTCGTGAACGAGGAACCTGTTGAGTACGCTTACGAGGATCAAGCTTTCGACAACTCTGAGAACCTTGCAGGCAAGATGACCACCCCTCGAAATCACTTCTATCTTTGATTTGCTAGTTGTTCGCTCTATTGCCATGCTGCGCTACCTATCGCTTGCTATATCATGTCTCCCATATTGCCATGCCAGCCTCTAACCATCCTTTCCTAGCAAACCGTTGTTTGGCTAAGTTACCGCTTTTGCTCAGCCCTTCTTATAGCGTTGCTAGTTGCAGGTGAAGTTGAAGTTGGTTCCATGTTGGAACATGGATATGTTGGGATATCACAATATCTTTTATTTAATTAATGCATCTATATATATTTGGTAAAGGGTGGAAGGCTCGGCCTTATGCCTGGTGTTTTGTTCCACTCTTGCCGCCCTAGTTACTGTTATACCGGGATTATGTTCCTTGAGTTTGCGTTCCTTACGCGGTTGGGTGATTTATGGGACCCCCTTGACAGTTCGCCTTGAATAAAAACTCCTCCAGCAAGGCCCAACCTTGGTTTTACCATTTGCCGCCTAAGCCTTTTCCCCCGGGTTTTCGCGAGCCCGAGGGTCATCTTTATTTAAACCCCCGGGCCAGTGTTCCTCTGAGTGCTGGTCCAAACTAGAGCCACTTGCAGCGCCACCTTGGGGATACTCGAGGATTGGTTTTAGTTGTACGTAGTGTTCATCCGGTGTGCCCTGAGAACGAGATATGTGCAGCTCCTATCGGGATTTGTCGGCACATTCGGGCGGCTTTGCTGGTCTTGTTTTACCATTGTCGAGATGTCTTGTAAACCGGGATTCCGAGACTGATCGAGTCTTTCCGGGAGAAGGTTTATCCTTCGTTGACTGTGAGAGCTTATGATGGGCTAAGTTGGGACACCCCTGCAGGGTATTATCTTTCGAAAGCCGTGCCCGCGGTTATGAGGCAGATTGGAATTTGTTAATGTCCGGTTGTAGAGAACTTGTCACTTGACCCAGTTAAAATACATCAACTGTGTGTGTAGCCGTGATGGTCTCTTCTCGGCGGAGTCCGGGAAGTGAACACGGCTTGAGTTATGTATGACGTAAGTAGGAGTTCAGGATCACTTCTGGGTCATTGCTAGATGACGACCGTTCCGTTGCTTCTCTTCTCGCTCTCTCTTGCGTATGTTAGCCACCATATATGCTTATTGCCGCTGCAGCTCCACCTCATTACACCATCCTTTCCTATAATCTTAAATAGTTTTGATCTCGCGGGTGTGAGATTGCTGAGTCCTCGTGACTCACAGATTCTACCAAAACAGTTGCAGGTGTCGATGATGCCAGTGCAGATGATGGGATCGATCTCAAGTGGGAGTTCGACGAGGAACGTGGTTGTTACTATGTGTATTTTCCTGATGATCAGTAGTGGAGCCCAGTTGGGACGATCGGGGATCTAGCATTTGGGGTTGTCTTATTTTCATCTGGATTTTGACCGTAGTCGGTCTATATGTGTGTATTTTGGATGATGTATGGATTATATTTATGTATTGTGTGAAGTGGCGATTGTAAGCCAACTCTTTATCCCATTCTTGTTCATTACATGGGATTGTGTGAAGATGACCCTTCTTGCGACAAAACCACTATGCGGTTATGCCTCTAAGTCGTGCCTCGACACGTGGGAGATATAGCCGCATCGTGGGCGTTACATATAGTGCATTCGTTGCATGGCAATCCCTACTCACTCACATTGATATCTATTGATGGGCAACTTCATAGCCCGTTGATACGCCTAATTGATGTGAGACTATCTTCTCCCTTTTTGTCTTCTCCACAACCACCATTCTATTCCACCTATAGTGCTATGTCCATGGCTCACGCTCATGTATTGCATGAAGATTGAAAAAGTTTGAGAACATTAAAAGTATGAAACAATTGCTTGGCTTGTCATCGGGGTTGTGTATGATTTAAATATTTTGTGTGATGAAGATAGATCATAGCCAGACTATATGATTTTGTAGGGATAGCTTTCTTTGGCCATGTTATTTTGAGAAGACATATTGCTTTGTTAGTATGCTTGAAGTATTATTGTTTTCATGTCAATATTAAACTTTTGTCTTGAATCTTATGGATCTAAATATTCTTGCCACAATAAAGAAGATTACATTGATAAATATGCTAGGTAGCATTCCACATCAAAAATTCTGTTTTTATCATTTACCTACTCGAGGACGAGCGGGAATTAAGCTTGGGGATGCTGATACGTCTCCAACGTATCTATAATTTTTGATTGTTCCATGCTATTATATTATCCATCTAGGATGTTTTATATGCATTTATATGCTATTTTATATGATTTTTGGGACTAACCTATTAACCTAGAGCCCAGTGCCAGTTTCTGTTTTTTCCTTGTTTTTGAGTTTTACAGAAAAGGAATACCAAACGAAGTCCAATTGACGTGCCAATTTTTGATGATTTTTTATGGACCAAAAGAAGTCCTCAGAGTAAAAGAGTTGGGCCAGACGAGTCCCGAGCCATCAACGAGGGTGGGGGCGCACCCACCCCCCTGGGTGTGGGCCCCTATCTCATGGACGGCTCGGAGACCCCCCTGATGTGAGACCGATGCCAAAAATTCCTACAAATATAGAAACCCCCAGAAAGAAACCTAGATCGGGAGTTCCGCCGCCGCAAGCCTCTGTAGCCACCAAAAACTAATCAGGACCCTGTTCCGGCACCCTGCCAGAGGAGGGATCCATCACCGGTGGCCATCTTCATCATCCCGGCGCTCTCCTTGATGAGGAGGGAGTAGTTCACCCTCGGGGCTGAGGGTATGTACCAGTAGCTATGTGTTTGATCTCTCTCTCTCTCGTGTTCTTGATTTGGCACGATCTTGATGTATCGCGAGCTTTGCTATTATAGTTGGATCTTATGATGTTTCTCCCCCTCTACTCTCTTGTAATGGATTGAGTTTTCCCTTTGAAGTTATCTTATCGGATTGAGTCTTTAAGGATTTGAGAACACTTGATGTATGTCTTACATGTGCTTATCTGTGGTGACAATGGGATATTCATGTGATCTACTTGATGTAAGTTTTGGTGACCAACTTGCGAGTTCCGTGACCTCGTGAACTTATGCGTAGGGGTTGGCACACGTTTTCGTCTTGACTCTCCGGTAGAAACTTTGGGGCACTCGTTGAAGTACTTTGTGTTGGTTGAATAGATGAATCTGAGATTGTGTGATGCATATCGTATAATCATACCCACGGATACTTGAGGTGACATTGGAGTATCTAGGTGACATTGGGGTTTTGGTTGATTTGTATCTTAAGGTGTTATTCTAGTACGAACTCTATGATAGATCGAACGGAAAGAATAGCTTCGTGTTATTTTACTACGGACTCTTGAATAGATCGATCATGTAGCGATCCGACCTCAAACGGTCAAATCTCTGTGCATAAGTGTCATCCCTGGATCGGTAATGCTGACACACATAGTACTTGAATGGATTTATAACAGATTAGCAATCACACACTTATTACATCAAATGTCTCAAGAGAGAACTTATTACAATAAATATGGCTTAAGGCCATCTAAATGAGATAACAGCAGAAGACTTGGAAGATAAAGTGAGTCCATCAACTCCAACGGCATAGCTGAGTGCACGACAAACGACCTAGCGCACCTTACTCCTCGTCTGAAAAGTCTGCAACATGATATGTTGTAGCCCGAAATGGGTCAGCACATGGAATATGCTGGCAATATAACACAGTAGAGCAATGAGCAGAATAAATGCTATCACTACATGCATATATGGCTGGTGGAGGCTCTATGGTTATATGGTTTTTGCGAAAAGCCAATTTTTTCCTACATCAAAGAAATATATTTTATTTAACTACCAAGTTGGTTGAAACATTATTGAGAAGGTTCCTCCAACTCAATCCCAATTAAGAGTAATTAACAACCCAACAAATTAATTTAGAGTGATGAGATCAAATCAATAATTCAAGTACCAGATACTCAAGATGTCCATAACCGGGGACACGGCTAACCATGATTAGTTTGTGCACTCTGCAGAGGTTTGCGCACTTTTCCCCACAAGACTCGATCTCCTCCGTTGGATTTCTCGCACTACATTGTGTTTGAGAAACGGATGACCGAGACACACTCTTTCAGAAACATTAACTCTAACCCTGGGTAGACAGTACCAACCTACATCCCCTACATCTGCTAGCCTACCACTGGAAGAGGTCATGCAACATACTCAACTATGCTAGAGCCCGTAATAGCTTGTGGCTGCACACGGAAGTTTCTAGCATGAATAATCTTATGATCCCTTTGAGCCTGGGTGGCGAGCCGTAGGATGATCACACGGGTCCTCCGGGATATCCTAGGACAACACTGGATTCTCCAGGTGCCCGCAACCAATCCACCCAGATATGTGTTTAAGTAGCCACCTTATGTTAACCATTAATTAACAATCTCACATCTGTCATGGATACACTCAAACCCAATCCACGTCTACGAGCATAGCATGGCAATATAAGCATAGCGTAGAAGTAGCTCCCAAGGGTTTGATAATAAAAGGACAATAGGTTCTACCTCATCATCTACTTCGCAATACCCACAAGTTAATCACATCCTAATCATGCAATGTTTGAGGATCGTAACTAATGCATAAAAACTGGGTATGAAAAGAGTATGATCAATGTGTTACTTGCCTTGCTGACGATCCGCAAAACCTAGAGACTCGTTGTAGCACGCTTCGCACTCCGGGAATTCTATCGCAAACAAACAATAGCATACATAAGCACTCAAGCAAGGATGCACGGGTGAAACTCAAATAAAAAGATCGAATCTGAAAATCCAACTGAAGAGATTCGATCTGCAAAAAGAATCAATCGAATCGGAGCTACGGATCTGAAACTATGGTCAAAAGAACTTCGAATTCAAATCTGCTTGAAACCAAATTTAAAATTGTCAAAACCATGTTCAAGTTGATTAAACAGAAAGAGGGGCTCGAGACGAAGATTTTGGCATTGGTTTCACTGGATTTGGAGAAACGGTTCAAAAGTTACGAGGGTTTGAAGATCAGGGGCTAATTTGCAATAAAAGTAATCGTGGATAGGTCCCTGGCCGAAAATAAAATAAAATAAAAAAGACTAACGAACGAACGTTCGCTGTCTGAACCTAACCGGCGAACAACGTTCGTTAAAACGAACGAACGGACGAACGTCCGCTAAGTAACTGAACCGAATAAAAACCGAAAAAACAGATCTAGGGTTTTAAAAGAAACCGATCGGTTTTTACCTAGTCAAAAAAAACGATGGCGGTGGATCCGGCGAGATGCGTGGCGGCGGAGACGGCGGTCGACGGCGGCAGCGGCAGCGGCGGTCGGCGGCAGCGGGTGGCGGCGGACGGCGCGGCAGCAGGCGGCGCGTGTGCGGGCGGCGGCGGCTGGCGGCACTAGGGTTCGGAGGCGCGGGCGGGCTGGCGGCTTATAAGGCCTTAGCGCGGACAGAGTCCGGCTCGGGCACGGCGCAAATTCGGTTCGGTTTTTTTAATAAGATTCCGCCGAGAAAAATCCTAAATAAATAAAAGTGAAAATCTAAAATGCCAAAAACAATTTTCGCCACCTAAATAACATATTTAGAACAAAGTGAACATTTTCTTGGCCTAAAAATGCAATTTTGAAAAATGCATATTTTTCTAATGCAAACAAAATAGCGATAAAATCCAAATAAAATTATTTATTTGATTTTTAACATTTTTCCTCCAATATTTCATTTGTTTGTTTTGGAGAAGTCATATTATCTCCTCTCATATATTTTTAATATGAAATGATTTTTTGGAGAGAAAAATAATTAAAACCAAAATGATCCCCATTTCAATATTTGAGAAAATTTCAAATATGAAAATAATAAAATCCCCAACTCTCTCCATGGGTCCTTGAGTTGCTTAGGATTTTTAGGATCACTACCAAAATGCAAATAAAATATGATATGCATATGATGACCTATGTATAACAATCCAAATTGAAAATTTGGGATATTACAAACCTACCCCCCTTAAAATGAATCTCGTCCTCGAGATTCGGGTTGGCTAGAAAATAGGTGTGGGTGGTCTTTCCGTAGATCATCCTCGCGTTCCCAGGTGGCTTCATCCTCGGTATGGTGGCTCCACTGAACTTCGCAAAACTTAATAACCTTGTTGCGGGTAACTTGGCTGGCAAACCTAAGAATCTTGACAGGTTTCTCCTCGTAGGTCAGATCACTATCCAACTGAATTGCTTCTAGGGGCATTGTATCTCTCAGGGGAATATCGGCCATCTCAGCATGGCACTTCTTCAGCTGGGAAACGTCAAACACATCATGAACTCCTGACAAACCTTCGGGTAACTCCAACTTGTAGGCCACTTCTCCCATACGTTCCAGAACTCGGTATGGTCCTACAAATCTCGGGGCTAGCTTTCCCTTAACTCCGAATCATTTTACTCCTCGCAGAGGTGATACACGGAGATATGCTCTGTCTCGGATTTCATAGACTACCTCCTTGCGTTTCGAGTCTGCATAACTCTTCTGCCTGGACTGAGCTACCTTCAGTCTATCCCAAATCAGCTTAACCTTCTCTTCGGACTCTCTAATCAAATCTGGTCCAAACAACTGACGGTCTCCAACTTCATCCCACATCAACAGTGTCCTGCACCTCCTTCCATACAAAGCTTCGAAGGGTGCCATCTTCAAACTGGCTTGATAATTGTTGTTGTATGAGAACTCTGCGTAAGGCAAGTTATCATCCCAACTAGATCCATAATCTAGCGCACAAGATCTCAACATATCCTCCAAAATCTGATTGACTCTCTTGGTCTGTCCATCTGTCTGCGGATGAAAGGCTGTACTGAACTCTAGCCTGGTACCCAAAGTCTGGTGCAGCTGGTGCCAAAACTTTGAAGTAAACTGTGTTCCTCTATCTGATACGATGGTCCTCGGAACTCCATGGAGACATACGATCCTGGTCATATATATCTTGGCCAACTTCGCACTTTTATAGGTGGTCTTCACTGGGATAAAGTGAGCCACTTTGGTTAAACGATCCACTACTACCCGGATAGAATCATATCCCGATCGTGTCCTAGGTAATCCGGTGATGAAATCCATGCCAAGCTCATCCCACTTCCATTCGGGTACCGGCATAGGCTGCAGTAATCCTGCTGGCTTCTGATGTTCTGCCTTCACTCTCTAACATACATCGCATACGGCTACATACTCGGCGATATCCTTCTTCATATCAGTCCACCAGAAACGCTCCTTCAAATCCAAATACATCTTGGTGTTTCTGGGGTATATCGAGTATAGTGAGTCATGAGCTTCCTGTAGTATCAGCTTCCTGATCTCTGCATTATTGGGCACATAAACATGGTCCTCAAACCACAAGGTATTGTGCTCATCTTCACGAAAACCTTTGGCCTTTCCTTTACTCATCTTCTCCTTTATCTCAGTAATTTCTTTGTCATCCTTCTGAGCTTCACAAATCTTTCCCAATAATGTCGACTGAACCTCCATTGCTGCGACAAAACCTCTAGGGACTATCTCCAAACGAAGCTCCCTGAGATCCTCGGCTAACTCCTTTGGCAATCCTCCGCTTACGAGGGTCTTGATATAACTCTTCCGGCTCAAAGCGTCTGCTATGACATTGGCCTTTCCTGGATGATAATGTAGCTTCATATCATAATCCTTTATAAGCTCCAACCATCTCCTCTGCCTGAGATTCAGCTCCTTCTGTGTGAAAATGTACTTCAAACTCTTATGATCAGTATACACATCAGAACGGTTTCCGATAAGAAAATGTCTCCAGGTTTTGAGTGCATGCACTACGGCTGCTAACTCCAAATCATGCGTGGCATAATTCAACTCATGCGGTCGAAGTTGATGTGAGGCATATGAAACAACTCTTCCGTCTTGCATAAGTACTCCTCCAAGTCCTAAGCGAGAAGCATTGCAATACACTTGGAAATCCTTGTGTATATCCGGCAGAATCAGCACTGGGGCTGTAACCAAACGTTTCTTCAACTCCTGAAAACTTGCTTCACATTCTTCAGTCCATTTGAATTTGGTGTCCTTCTTCAGCAACTCCATCGTAGGCTTTGCAATCTTAGAGAAATTCTCAATGAATGTCCGATAGTATCCCGCGAGTCCAAGGAAACTGCGGATCTCTCCAACTGAGGTGGGTGCCAACCACTCAGTGACTGACTGAACCTTGGTAGGATCTACTGCTATACCTTCTCCCGATATAACATGTCCAAGAAATCCTACTTCCTTCAACCAAAACTTGCATTTGCTGAACTTGGCATATAACCGATGTTCCCTGAGCTTCTCGAGAACTAACCGCAAATGCTCCTTGTGCTCCTCTTCATTCTTCGAGTATACCAAGATATCATCAATGAACACCATGACAAACTTATCCAAGAACTCCATGAACACCTTATTCATCATGCTCATAAAATAGGCAGGGGCGTTTGTCAATCCAAATGACATAACCGTGTACTCATATAGCCCATACCTTGTGGTGAAGGCTGTCTTAGGTATATCCTGTTCTCGGATCTTCAGCTGGTGGTATCCTGATCATAGATCGATCTTGGAGAATACTTTAGCTCCTTGCAGCTGGTCAAACAAGTCATTAATCATCGGTAGTTGGTACTTGTTCTTGATCGTCACTTCATTCAGTGCACGATAATCAACAACCATTCTTAATGATCCATCCTTCTTCTCAACCAAGAGCACTGGGGCTCCCCATGGTGACGAACTTCGTCGAATGTAACCTTTCTCCAATAACTCCTTAATATGCTTCTTGATCTCTTCCAGATCATTTGCGGGCATCCGATACGGTCTCTTCAATATTGCTCCGGTGCCTGGCAACAACTCTATCAAAAACTCAATGTCTCAATCCGGCGGCATGCCTGGTAGCTCCTCAGGAAATACATCCGGGTAATCCTTCACAACCGGCACTTCCTCCTGAACAACTCCCGTAAGAGAATTCACTTGGGTCCCCCTCGGTGCATGCATGGATACATACTTGATCCTTTTTCCCTCTGGGGTGGTGAGCAGAATTGACCTACTAGCACAGTCAATGTTTCCTCCACACTTCGATAGCCAATCCATACCCAGTATCACATCCAATCCTTGTGACTCCAAAATTATTAGGTCGGAGGGGAAAATATGGCTACCAATGGTTAAGGGTATCCGATCGCACCATCGGCTGGCCATATACTCTGCTCCTGGTGAGCTTACTAACAAGGGTGTCCTAAGGGCTAAGGTGGGTAACTTAAACTTGTCCACAAATCCCCTTGATATGTATGAATGCGATGCACCAGTATCAAAAAGAACGAGAGCGGTAAATGATTTAACCAAAAACTTACCGATAACTGCATCTGGCTGCTCTTCAACCTCCTCTACGTTCACGTGGTTCATGTGTCCCCTGTTGAAAGGGTTGGGCTTCTTCCCAGAGCTTCCATTGCCATTACCATTCTTTGCTTCAGAACATTCAGTGGCGTAATGTCCAGTCTACCGCACTTGAAACAAGTAATGTGACTTAGATCCTTCTTGACGGGCGTTGCTGGGTTAGAGCGGTTCTGATTGCTGCCTGCTCCATTCCCATTTCCATTCTTGGGGCCACTGTGGTTATGCGAGCTTCCTCCATTGTGGGTATGGCCTCCATGGTTATGGGTAAATCCTCCCGAGTTCGGGGTGTAACGAGGCTTCTACTGGGCTCCTGAATTGTACTTCCCCTGTCCATACTTCCTCTTGTGGCTCTCAATTTGTTGTTGCTTCCCTTCAATCATAAGAGCCCTGTCTACCAACTCATGATAGTTAGCGCTACCATCAACTGCATGCTCATCTCATCATTCAACCCTTCCATAAACTTCTCCTGCTTCGCAGCATCGGTGGCCACATCATCTGGGGCATAGCGAGCTAACTTGCTGAACTCATCCATGTACTGCCCCACCGTACGGTTTCCTTGGCGCAAGTTGTGAAACTCATGCTTCTTCATGATCATAGCTCCAGTTGAGACATGTGCAGTGCGGAACGCTGGCTGAAATTGATCCCAAGTGACATTGGCTATAGGGAAAGTGGTCGTGTAATTCTCCCACCATGTGGCTGCGGGTCCATCCAATCGATGTGCAGCAAAACAAACCTTCTCAGCATCTGTGCAACCTGCGGTGGTCAACTCCCTTCCAATCCTGCGTAGCCAGTCATCAGCAACTATTGGCTCGGTGCTATTGGAAAACACCGGCGGCTGCAACCTCAGAAAACGGGCTAAGTTGTCAACTGGGGGTGGTGGCGGTGGGTTGTTGTTGTTGTTGCCTTGGTTCTGGACTAGTTGTTGTATCAAGGTATTCTGCTGTTGGATCAACTGGGTGATCTCCGGTGGGAAGACAAATCCGGTGTCACGTCTCGGAGGCATCTGATGGGTTTAGAGGGGAGAGATTAGAATAGAATGAGGTCTAGCGAGAAAACACTACCCATATGCACATGAGACAAACACATTCATATCACACAAATCAATTCAAGCAAGGGCATACACTCGATCTAGAACTATCGTTACAAAAGTGCTCGGACTACTACTATATAGATGGGGGAATATATTAATCATATGGTGGTCTACTAGAAATTTTGATCGGTGGAAGACTCCATGATATCCGCTCCAGCTTCGTCTTTGTAATCATCATCACTACTATTGGGGTCGGAGTCGGTGTCATCGATGATGATGATGTAGTCCTCGGGATGGTCGTCATCTCCTCCTGGTGCGGGGCCTCCCATGAATACTCCTAGCTTCCTTGTCAGGTTGTCATTCTTCTCCATTAGTATTGTGATTTCCTCCTCATATCCGTCACGTGTAGACTTGAGTTCATCTTCTAGCTTCATGTTCCGGGTCATCACCTTCTTCAGATCTATCATGCTTGTGCACATCTGGTTCTCCTGGCGACGAATATGCTGGTTTAACTCCTGGATGAAAGCTACAATGGACATGTCCCTCCTAGTGCTGATCATCTCCCATTGCTCATCTCGGCGCCCACATATCTGATAGATGGTGTCCTTACGCTCCTTGTGATAAACTTCGCCAATGCGTCCCATGGCGATGTGGGCTGCCATGCTCTTACCTAGACTCCAGGTTGGTGCATCGAAGGAAAACTCTATGGGCTCAGTGACTGGCATGAATGTCCTTCCTGGAACTTGAACTCGAATCATCCAACGCTCCTCTTCTGGTAAAGTGGCGGTGTAGGTTCCAGTGAAGCTTGGTATTCCTATGTTCAGGTACCTAGTGACTTCCTTCAAGTGTCGTCCAAAGGGTGTGTCTTCATCCGGTTGTGCAAACGTGTTCCTTGAGTCCGCCATCCTAAAGAGTAGAAAATGGAGAAGAGTCAGAAATGAGTAGAGAAGAGTGACATATGGCTCATCTTAGTGGTCGTGTCCTACAATCAGCGTGTGCTCTGATACCATCTTGTAGCGATCCGACCTCAAACGGTCAAATCTCTGTGCATAAGTGCCATCCCTGGATCGGTAATGCTGACACACACAGTACTTGAATGGATTTATAACAGAGTAGCAATCACACACTTATTACATCGAATGTCTCAAGAGAGAACCTATTACAATAAATATGGCTTAAGGCCATCTAAATGAGATAACAGCAGAAGGCTTCGAAGATAAAGTGAGTCCATCAACTCCAACGGCATAGCTGAGTGCACGATAAACGACCTAGCGCACCTTACTCCTTGTCTGAAAAGTCTGCAACATGATATGTTGCAGCCCAAAATGGGTCAGCACATGGAATATGCTGGCAATATAACATAGTAGAGCAATGAGCAGAATAAATGCTATCACTACATGCATATATGGCTGGTGGAGGCTCTATGGTTATATGGTTTTTTGCGAAAAGCCAATTTTTTCCTACATCAAAGAAATATATTTTATTTAACTACCAAGTTGGTTGAAAAATTATTGAGAAGGTTCCTCCAACTCAATCCTAATTAAGAGTAATTAACAACCCAACAAATTAATTTAGAGTGATGAGATCAAATCAATAATTCAAGTACCAGATACTCAAGATGTCCATAACCGGGGACACGGCTAACCATGATTAGTTTGTGCACTCTGCAGAGGTTTGCGCACTTTTCCCCACAAGACTCGATCTCCTCCGTTGGATTTCTCGCACTACATTGTGTTTGAGAAACGGATGACCGAGACACAGTCTTTCAGAAACATTAACTCTAACCCTGGGTAGACAGTACCAACCTACATCCCCTACATCTGCTAGCCTACCACTGGAAGAGGTCATGCAACATACTCAACTATACTAGAGCCCATAATACCTTGTGGCTGCACACGGAAGTTTCTAGCATGAATAATCTTATGATCCCTTTGAGCCTGGGTAGCGAGCCGTAGGATGATCACACGAGTCCTCCGGGATATCCTAGGACAACACTGGATTCTCCACGTGCCCTCAACAAATCCACCCAGATGTGTATTTAAGTAGCCACCTTATGTTAACCATTAATTAACAATCTCACATCTGTCATGGATACACTCAAACCCAATCCACGTCTACGAGCATAGCATGGCAATATAAGCATAGCGTAGAAGTAACTCCCAAGGGTTTGATAATAAAAGGACAATAGGTTCTACCTCATCATCTACTTCCCAATACCCACAAGTTAATCACATCCTAATCATGCAATGTTTGAGGATCGTAACTAATGCATAAAAACTGGGTATGAAAAGAGTATGATCAATGTGTTACTTGCCTTGCTGACGATCCGCAAAACCTAGAGACTCGTTGTAGCACGCTTCGCACTCCGGGAATTCTATCGCAAACAAACAATAGCATACTGTGACGCCCCCGATTTGACCGTACACTAATCATGCACGCAAATGTGTACGATCAAGATCAGGGACTCACGGGAAGATACCACAACACAACTCTAAAACATAAATAAGTCATACCAGCATCATAATACAAGCCAGGGGCCTCGAGGGCTCGAATACAAGTGCTCGATCACAGACGAGTCAGCAGAAGCAACAATATCTGGGTACGGACATAAGTTAAACAAGTTTGCCTTAAGAAGGCTAGCACAAAAGTAGCAACGATCGAAAAGGCAAGGCCTCCTGCCTGGGACCTCCTAACTACTCCTCGAAGCCGAACTCCACGTAGAATCTTCCTCGGGATCTCTAGCTCCTGGACTCCAGCATCTGGTTGCGTCAATCAGGTATAGAAAGGGGAAAAGAGGGAGAAAAGCAACTGTGAGTACTCATCCAAAGTACTCGCAAGCAAGGAGCTACACTACATATGCATGGGTATATGTGTAAAGGGGCCTATCAGTGGACTGAACTGCAGAATGCCAGAATAAGAGGGGGATAGCTAGTCCTGTCGAAGACTACGCTTCTGGCCATCTCCATCTTGCCGCATGTAGAAGAGAGTAGATTGAAGTCCTCCAAGTAGCATCGCATAGCATAATCCTACCCGGCGATCCCCTCCTCGTCGCCCTGTTAGAGAGCGATCACCGGGTTGTATCTGGCACTTGGAAGGGTGTATTTTATTCAGTATCCGGTTCTAGTTGTCATAAGGTCAAGGTACAACTCCGGGTCGTCCTTTTACCGAGGGACACGGCTATTCGAATAGATAAACTTCCCTGCAGAGGTGCACCACATAACCCAACACGCTCGATCCCATTTGGCCGGACACACTTTTCTGGGTCATGCCCGGCCTCGTAAGATCAACACGTCGCAGCCCCACCTAGGCTCAACAGAGAGGTCAGCACGCGGGTCTAAACCTATGCGCGCAGGGGTCTGGGCCCATCGCCCTATGCACACCTGCACATTGCGTACGCGGCCGGAAGCAGACCTAGCCCCCTTAATACAAGCGCGAGCTTACGGTCCAATGCGGCGCGCGCCACTCGGTCGCTGACGTCAAAAGAGCTTCGGCTGATACCACGACGTCGGGATACCCATAACTACTCCCGCGTAGATGGTTAGTGCGTATAGACCAAATGGTCAGACTCAGATCAAATACCAAGATCTCGTTAAGCGTGTTAAGTATCCGCGAACGCCGACCAGGGCCAGGCCCACCTCTCACCTAGGCGGTCTCAACCTGCCCTGTCGCTCCGCCATAAAGTAACAGTCGGGGGCCGTCAGGAACCCAGGCCCACCTCTACCGGGGTGGAGCCACCTGTCCTTTCAGCCCCCTCATCAGAATCACTTGCGGGTACTCCTCGAGCCGACCCGACTTTAGTCACCACATGTGTCATGTATAATGTATATAGAATATACCCGTGATCACCTCCCAAAGTGATCACGGCCCAGTAGTATAGCATGGCAGACGGACAAGAGTGTAGGGCCACTGATGGAACACTAGCATCCTATACTAAGCAGTAGGATAGCAGGTAAGGATAACAACTGTAGCAACAATGACCGGCTATGCATCAGAATAGGATTAACCGAAAGCAGTAACATGCTACACTACTCTAATGCAAGCAGTATAGAGAAGAATAGGCGATATCTGGTGATCAAGGGGGGGCTTGCCTGGTTGCTCTGGCAAGTAGGAGGGGTCGTCAACTCCGTAGTCGAACTGGGCAGCAGCAGTGTCGGTCTCGTAGTCTACCGGAGAGAAGAGGGGGAAGAAACAGTAAATACAATGCAAACATAAGCATGACGATGCGTGACATGACAATGAGCAGTGCGAGGTGTGTCCTAACGCGACAGTAGGTGGTACCGGCGAAGGGGGGGAGCATCCGGGAATTATTCCCGATGTTACGCGTTTTCGGACAAACGGACCGGAGGGGGAAAGTTGCGAGTTCGATAGGTTAGGGATGTGTGGTGGACGAACAGACTGCGTATCCGGATTCGTCTCGTCGTTCTGAGCAACTTTCATATAGAAAGTATTTTCATCTGAGCTACGGTTTATTTTATATGATTTTCTAAAGTTTTAAATTATTTTAGGATTTATTTAATTCAACATTATCCAGAATAGTGCCTGCTGACGTCAGCATGACGTCAGCAGTCAACAGGGCGTTGACTGGGTCAAACTGACGTGTGGGTCCTGCATGCCATACACTAGACTAACTAATCATGATTAATTAGTTTAGTTAATTGATTAAGTTAATCAAACTCGATTAATTAAGTTAATTAATTAATTAATATTTTTATTATTGTTATTATTTTATTTTATTTAATCGTTTTAGGGGCGGGGCCCGTTTGGCAGTGACAGTGGGGGAAAGGTTAGCGCTAAACTAACTGGGGTTATCCCCTCCAAGTCAACAGAGGGGGTCGACTGGGCTCGCGCGGGCACAAGGCGCCGGCGGCCTCGCCCAGTAGAGACCGGGGGCGAGGAGCAGGGGGAGGCCCCGGGCGGCGGCGGCCCCGGCGGCGCGGACAGGTGGCTAAGGCGGGGGGGCAAGTGCTGCGGCGGCGGCGGCGCTGCTGCCGTGCTCAGGCGCGCGGGAGGGAAGGCGGGGCCGCAAGCTTGGGCGGCAGCGGGCGCGGGCACAACCGTGGGGTGCGGCGGAGCTAGGTGCGCATGAGCGAGGCGACACAGCAGGAGCAACACCGACGAGGGGCGCGGCCGGGACCAAGCCTCGGTCATGGCGGCAGGAGCTCGGGGGTGGGGCTCATACGACAACAAATCCGAGGGGGAAAAGGGGGGAATGGGTGCGGCTCACCGAGGGGAAGGCGATGGCGAGCTCGGGATGGTTCGGGGAGGACCGGAGGTAGCAGATCGACGAGGCGGAGCAGACGTCCATGGTCGAAGAGGAGGGGTCGATGGCGGCGGCTCCGGGTCGCTCCAGCAAGAGCCGGTTGCCGTAGAGAACGACGACGAAGGGGACCGTCTCGTGGGAAGCTTCTGGCGCCGCGGGGAGGCTCCGGTGCACGGCATCGACTGCGAGTTGGTGACGGCCAGTTGAAGAAGACGGTGATGGCGTCGGCTACGCAGCTCCTTGGCTCAAGATGGTCCCCTGAACGGATGAAGCCGAGCGCGGAGATCCTCCAGGACGTGTTCCCGAGCGACGGCGACGACGGTGGCCGCGGCAAGAGGACGAGGCAGTGGTGACCGCGGAGCAAATCGAGCTCGAAATCGAGCGGAAGAGGAGGGGGCCGATGGGGGATCCTCGGGGGAATGGACGAGAGCGGTCTAGGGTTTCGCGGGCGCGTGCTTATAGGAACAGAGGGGCGACGTGGAGGCCATCCATGGCCAGGGCGCCATGGATGTCTGCCACGCCTCTGTTCTGTGAACAGAGGAAAGGGGAGATGGGAGTAGGTGGGCCGGCCTGCTTGGCAGGGGCCAGCTGAGCCATGGCCCAGTAGGGGAGGGGGTTTTCTTTCTCTGGTTTTAGTTTAGTTACTTTTTTCTATTTTCTATTTTATTTTATTTCTTCTTTTCTGTTTTCTCTTTGTTTCCTATTATTTTAGTTTTAGTAAAATATACATGTAGCATCTAAATTAGTATTTCAACTTAGTCCATAGCCACAAATAGTCTAGTCCTCAAATAATTTAGTTTGACATTTTATTACTTACAAAAGGTATTTACTTAATTGCTTTTACTGCTGTTTTATTCATCTTATAGTATTTAAAAATTTTATAAAGGTGTGGTTTCTCCACCATAATTACCTATGCAATATTTGGTTCACTCCGAACATTTTAGTTTTAATATTTGAAAACTTTTATTGTTTGCTTTTATTTAAATTTTGAATTTGTTTCAGTTCTAAACTATCGAGAGTTTATCAACAGTAACCGCGGTGACATGGCATCATTAGCAGGGGATCACTGTAGCTTAATTATCCGGGCGTCACACATACATAAGCACTCAAGCAAGGATGCACGGGTAAAACTCAAATAAAAAGATCGAATCTGAAAATCCAACTGAAGAGATTCGATCTGCAAAAAGAATCAATCGAATCGGAGCTACGAAACTGAAACTACAGTCAAAAAAACTTCGAATTCAAATCTGCTTGAAACCAAATTTTAAATTGTCAAAACCATGTCCAAGTTGATTAAACAGAAAGAGGGGCTCGAGACGAAGATTTTGGCATTGGTTTCACTGGATTTGGACAAACGGTTGAAAAGTTACGAGGGTTTGAAGATCAGGGGCTAATCTGCGATAAAAGTAATCACGGATAGGTCCCTGGCCGAAAATAAAATAAAAAGAAAAGACTAACGAACGAACGTTCGCTGTCTGAACCTACCCGGTGAACAACGTTCGTTAAAACAAACGAACGGACGAACGTCCGCTAAGTAACTAAACTGAATAAAAACCAAAAAAACAGATCTAGGGTCTTAAAAGAAAACCGATCGGTTTTTACCTAGTCGGAAAAAACGACGTCGGCGGATCCGGCGAGATCCGCGGCGGCGGCGGTCGGCGGCAGAGGCCGCCGGCGGACGGCGCGGCGGCGGTGGTCGGCGGCGCGAGCGGCAGCTGGCGGCTGGCGGCGCTAGGTCTCGGGGGCGCGGGCGGGCTGGCGGCTTGGGCGGCCTCGTCGGCTTATAAGGCCTGAGCACGGACAGAGTCCGGCTCGGGCACGGCCCAAGGTCGGTTCGTTTTTTTAAATAAGATTCCGTCGAGAAAAATTGTAAATAAATAAAAGTAAAAATCTAAAAATGCCAAAAACAATTTTCGCTATCTAAATAAAATATTTAGAACAAAGTGAATATTTTCTTGGCCTAAAAATGCAATTTTGAAAAATGCATACTTTTCTAATGCAAACAAAATAGCGATAAAATACAAATAAAAGTATTTATTTGATTTTTACATTTTTCCTCAAATATTTCATTTGTTTTGGAGAAGTCATATTATCTCCTCTCATATATTTTTAATACGAAATATATATTTTTGGAGAGAAAAATAATTAAAACCAAAATGATCCCTATTTCAATATTTGAGAAAATTTCAAATATGAAAATAATAAAATCCCCAACTCTCTCCGTGGGTCCTTGAGTTGCTTAGGATTTTTAGGATCACTACCAAAATGCAAATAAAATATGATATGCATATAATGACCTATTTATAACATTCCAAATTGAAAATTTGGGATGTTCCAGATCAGAAAGGATAACTTTGAAGTGGTTTTGTACCCTACAATAATCTCTTCGTTTGTTCTCCGCTATTAGTGACTTTGGAGTGACTCTTTGTTGCATGTTGAGGGATAGTTATATGATCCAATTATGTTATTATTATTGAGAGAACTTGCACTAGATGAATCCTAGGCCTTGTTTCCTAGCATTGCAATGCCGTTTGTGCTCATTTTTATCGCTTGTTACCTCGCTGTTTTTATATTTTCAGATTACAAAAATCTATATCTACCATCCATATTGCACTTGTATGACCATCTCTTTGCCGAATTAGTGCACCTATACAATTTACCATTGTATTGGGCGTGTTGGGGACACAAGAGACTCTTTGTTATTTGGTTGCAGGGTTGTTTGAGAGAGACCATCTTCATCCTACGCCTCCCACGGATTGATAAACCTTAGGTCATCTACTTGAGGGAAATTTGCTACTGTCCTACAAACCTCTGCACTTGGAGGCCCAACAACGTCTATAAGAAGAAGGTTGTGTAGTAGACATCAAGGTATGATGAGTAATGTCATGATCATCTATCGACTAGCCTGGCCTCGGCCTATATAATGTACCGGAGGCCTAGGATAACAAGAGTCCTAGTCGAATACGCCGGTCGAGAGGAGTCCTTGTCTTGATCACCAAGTCTTGTGGAATCTTCCTCGTGTACACATTGGCTGTCCGAACTAGCCCATGAGCAAACGGCCATGGGGGTCCTCGGCCCAACCCAACTAATCGGGAGACAACATGGTGAGCACCCCCTAGTCTAGGACACCGTCAGTAGCCCCCTAAACCGGTCTTCAAGTTGGGTACGCTCCTCGATTCTTCCGAAATGTTCTTCATCTTCGGTCGTTGGTCTTGAAAACTGGTTCAATAAATCATCTCATCTTCGATCTTGAGGATCGCCAAAGTGAATCCGAAGAGTTTACACGTCGGGTATCCGAGGAGCCCCTTTAAGTTCTCGGCCTTTATCAATGCCTTGTTATTTTTTTACGCCACACCTCGGGGTTTGAAGTTGTTCCCGTGCGGCGGTGTCCTCTTGCATCCGAGCTCCAACATCGGACTGCATTCGAGATATCTTTTGCAGCCGAGCACCAACGCCGGATTATATCCGAGCTCCAACGCCGGACTATATTCGAGCTCCAACGCCGGACTATATCCGAGGTGTCATAGATTACCTTGGCTTGAAAAAGTTTGAAGGAGGTTATCCGAGTTTAACGCTGAAGAGTTCTCTACGGAATGAGCCATTCGAATCCGAGCTTTATGTTGGACCATTTCGAGCTCCAACGATGGTCAGCGCCCGAGGTGCCGTAAACTGCCTGCTACCTCTTGAGCACTGCGTTGGTTTTCCCTTGAAGAGGAAAGGGTGATGCAATAAAGCAGCATAAGTATTTCCCTTAGTTTTTGAGAACCAAGGTATCAATCCGGTAGGAGGCCACGCACGAGTCCCTCACACCTACACAAACAAATAAAATCCTCGCAACCAACGCAATAAAGGGGTTGTCAATCCCTTCACGGTCACTTACGAAAGTGAGATCTGATAGATATAATAAGATAATATTTTTGGTATTTTTATGATAAAGATGCGAAGTAAAGAAAGCAAAATAAACGGCAAAAGAAATAGCTTGTTGACGGGAGATTAATATGATGGAAAATAGACCCGGGGGCCATAGGTTTCACTAGTGGCTTCTCTCGAGAGCATAAGTATTATGGTGGGTAAACAAATTATTGTTGAGCATTTGACAGAATTGAGCATAGTTATGAGAATATCTAGGCATGATCATGTATATAGGCATCACGTCCGCGACAAGTAGACCGACTCCTGCCTACATCTACTACTATTACTCCACACATCAACCGCTATCCAGCATGCATCTAGAGTATTAAGTTCAAAAGAGCATAGTAACGCTTTAGGTAAGATGACATGATGTAGAGGGATAAACTCATGAAATATGATATAAACCCCGTCTTGTTATCCTCGATGGCAACAATACAATACGTGCCTTGCTGCCCCTACTGTCACTGGGAAAGGACACCGCAAGATTGAACCCAAAGCTAAGCACTTCTCCCATTGCAAGAAAGATCAATCTAGTAGGCCAAACCAAACTAATAATTCAAAGAGACTTGCAAAGATAACCAATCATACATAAAAGAATTCAGAGAAGATTCAAATATTGTTCATAGATAAACTTGATCATAGACCCACAATTCATCGGTCTCAACAAACACACCGCAAAAGAAGATTACATCGAATAGATCTCCACAAGAATTGTGGAGAACTTTGTATTGAGATCCAAAGAGAGAGAAGAAGCCATCTAGCTAATAACTATGGACCCGAAGGTCTGAGGTAAACTACTCACACATCATCGGAGAGGCTATGGTGTTGATGTAGAAGCCCTCCATGATCGATGCCCCCTCCGGCGGAGCTCCGGAAAAGGCCCCAAGATGGGATCTCACGGGTACAGAAGGTTGGGGCGGTGGAATTAGGTTTTTGGCTCCGTATCTGATAGTTTGGGGGTACGTAGGTATATATAGGAGGAAGAAGTACGTCGGTGGAGCAACATGGGCCCCACGAGCGTGGAGGGCGCGCCCAGGGGGGTTAGGCGTGCCCCCTACCTCGTGCCTTCCTGGTAGCTTTCTTGACGTAGGGTCCAAGCCCTCTGGATCACGTTCGTTCCAAAAATCACGTTCCCGAAGGTTTCATTCCGTTTGGACTCCGTTTGATATTCTTTTTCTGCGAAACTCTGAAATAGGCAAAAAATAGCAATTCTGGGCTGGGCCTCCGGTTAATAGGTTAGTCCCAAAAATAATATAAAAGTGTATAATAAAGCCCATTAATGTCCAAAACAGAATATAATATAGCATGGAACAATAAAAAATTATAGATACGTTGGAGACGTATCACTACCTCGGTCTTCTAAAAGATTGAACGAATTTAGCCGAGCTTAATGCCGAAAATGCCCTATATGGAGACAGCCACTGGCGCCCGAGCTTTATGCCAGACTACTTCCGAGGTGGTGCACCACCCCAACCACGGGCTGATTTTTTTGTGAATATTTTTGATTGGTGCAATTTATTCTCTGCCAAGATATATAGCCGGTATATGTATATCCAGTAGCCCTCAAGGTGTGTGTTGGTCTAAAACCCGAGATGCACCTGAAGGAAAACATATAACTGCTGATCCCAGTAGCCCCTGAGACTCAGGTCAATTTGCAAAATCATCCTGAGGATCAACTCCTAGCTCGGCAGCATACGTAGGAATAGAAACGCAGTGTAATATATTAGAAACAATGATCCACGGACAGGCCCCTGAGAGAGGATCTTGAGAAGTTGCCATAATATATTAGCTTGATGCCGGATAGGTCCAGATGGTACCTATTGTTGTCCGAAGACGCGTTTGCCCATAGTTCGGTCATGCCAAACACTGAGCACTTTGAATTCTCTGCATTGAATAAGCAATGCAGTAGCCCCCGAGACATTGGTCGGGTGACAACACCAGATCAGGGGATCGATGTGCCCCTTTAGTATTTATAAATAATGAGCGCGAAGCCCAGTAGCGCAGAGCTTTAATGTGGGCACGGGTGGCCGAATTAAGGATCGATATCCGTTTGACAGAAAATTTTGTTGTGTTTAACACAAACTTCTCGGAAAGAGAATAAAGATCTCTTAAATGAGCTTAGAGCTGGTCGAAATCCGAGCTCGCCAAGGTAGGCCCCAAGGGGTTTAAAAGAGGGATTGCAGTAAATGGATTTTACTCGCAATTTTTATGTGTAATGATTCTATGTATCCAAGTACTTTACATCATGAATGTTTGGATCCGCATTGTACAACACCTTGTTGACCGACCATCGGCTTCAACCTCCTCGGCCAGTGGTCGGGGAGTGTTTGTCCTACTTTATAAAGACTTTACAAGGGCAAAGGTTTACGACAAACAAGGCAATCCGGCCATATGGTTTTATAAACAAAGGTATGCGGAGAGAATGTTATATTACTATTTGATGTAAGAAAAATCTCCCAAAGAAAATAATCCTGCTATCGGTTCCTTTCTTTGGGTTGTCATGCCGACCATGATCATGAAACCTCAACTCCGATCGATGCAGGAGAAAAATATTGAGGATTTAGTTCGGGGTAAGTTCCTGATCTCTGTGGCTTCTAATGGACCAAAATTTTCACTTCCGTCGTTGCCGACCAATTATATTCTTTAAGATGGCTAGCTTTTGACTTCTCCCAGTCTGAGGTACTAACACGGATGACCCGGAAGTAACAATCATAGAGGTGCTCCCTTTACCTCCTAGCCGAACAATCGGGAACGTAGGGGTAATCACAGGAGCCAGGCAACCTAGCTTGGCCGAAATCTTAAGTCAAATTGATGCATATTTATGGCTTTATAACGATGATTACGGAAGGCGGCCCTTGTATATTAAATACAAATGCCGATGATATCTTTATTTTGACTCCGTTGTGACCGTTTATCAGTTGAAAGTGGCCCATCGTCGGCTTCCATCCCCTTGTAGATGCTACGCAGGGTGTTTCCGCAATAACAAACAACCCTTAGCCAACGTCTCGGTGCCCGAAGGCGGTTGTGTTAGCGGAAATGAGGCAATTAGATATGCAGGCTTTATAACTTTCACTTAGTCATAGGAGCTTAAAGTTGGGAGGCCAGCTACTAGCCCCTGGTTAGTGTTCGGCGACAGCCGAGGTCAAGTCGTACACTTCGGCCAATGTTATGAACGGCCCGTAATTTAACACAGTCATCGGATCGCTGACCAGTTTACGCTTATTGTGATAGTCAGTTTTCGGCTTTCTCCACTGAGGTGCTTAACCATGCGAGCTGGAAGCACAATCGCAGTGGTTCTCCCTTTGCACACCTAGCCGAACAAAGCGGAACGTAGGAGGCAAGCACAGGAGCCGGGCAACCCAACTATTGACCAAAGACACAATTCGAAACCGATGCATATATAGCAATATCCGAGAATGTTTTTGCAGAATCTCTAAAGGTGTCCGGCGTTGAACTACGAGACTTATGCTGGAAACACACCAATAGTTTAAAAGTGCCATAGGCTCGAAAAGCCAAAAACTTATGTAAAAGCTTGACGTCCGGACTAAACCGAGATTTTGGTGCCAATCCGGAAATTGTCTTTTTTTTTAAAATGTGCTTCTGTCGTGCTTTAACATGACACATCCGATCTCAAGACTTCAAGCGGGTCTGCCTACGGCTTCAAGATCCTTATCCCGAAGGCGGAGTGCTTCTCCAAGGCCAGTTTAGCAAACTAAACTCGAGCGGCTTTAGAGAGAAGTTAGGCTATCCGGCTATTGACCATACACTCGAGTCGAAAAAGGAGCGGTAGAAAAAGACTTTGCAACGACTAAGAAGAAAACACATTATTATAGAACGGCTCGTGTAAATTTTAAGAGCCCCCAGTTAACATGGGTAAGGGGAGTTTATTTTAACGAACAACGTATGTGAGCATGGTCGAACCGAACACAAGTTAAAAATTTAAAACTTTGAGCATGAAAGCGACTTAGCTGGTTAATGTGTTCGGCATTAATGACGCGGTCCGAGCTTGATGCGGGACAGGGTTCCATTCCCCAAGCCGGTCCAGAGGTAGCGGAGCGAAGAGCTCGACACTCCGAAGTGGTGACATAGCATGGCCAATGCAGGCCGGTAGAGTGACGCCGAAGTCCCGGGCGTGGGTTAATGAAGTGTTGACGAAGCCCCTCGTCCAGTCGAGGTGACGTGGTATGTCAGTACGTCGAGGTGACAACACTGCCCGACCCGAATCATTTACCTTTTTTGAGTAAATCTGAATCATTTACCTGTGCACAAAAAATAGTGCAAACCAGAGATAATAGTAATAATAATAATAAATTAAAAAATGTTTGCGTAACAAATAATTTATGCAAAGTAAGTAATAAAAGAAATATGGCCTATGCGCCGAACCCTCAATGAGGTAGAGCTCTCTCGGCGATGTCGAAGTCCCCGAGGCAACCGAACACGTCGGTATGGCAACACGACCAACATGGTGATCACGCGAGACGATTTACGCCGATTGGGACGATGGCGTCGGCTTGCCGAAGAGACCACGTGACCCAGTCGAAGTCCATTACCTGCACAAGTAAATAGTGCAGGCCAATAATAATAATATAAATATATAAAAATCCTCGCATAATTTATTTACACAAGATAATTTATTTAAAAATATGTGGCTTGGCGCCGAAGTCAATGTCGATGCAGGGTGTCGGCGTGATGCGGTAAAGGCATGTCAAGGCCTGAATTCATAGGTCGGTCCGAGTTCCGGATGCGGCGTTCGCCGAACTATGCACGGAAACTGACCGAACCATCATGCGACTGTCGTTAATGCGGCCGCCATTTGATAGACCTGTGTATAGATGATGGAACAAACCAGAGTAATAATTCCTTCAGAAAAATAAACCCAAACAAGCAAAAATTGCTAGGATTAATAGCACCTGATTTATTTGTCATAGCAGTCCGAAGAAAAGTGACTCCCAAAATTGGGACTCGATCCGCACACCCATTGCCTGATGGGCGGTGAAGCGACGGCATGGCGATGCTAGTAAAGGTTGGCTCACCGAGGCAAAGCCCCCGGTCCACCTAACGTGACGAAGCTGGTCGGCTGTTGACGCCGAAGTCTCCAGAGTAGGTTGATGAAGGGATGGTGAAGCCCCCGGTCCAGACGAGGTGACGGAGCAGATCGGTAAGGAGATGTTGCAGCTGCCATGTTAGCCGAGGTGTTGAAGTAGTTCAGCGTGATGCACATCGGCTCAAAGAAGCAACAGTGCGGCCATGCCGATGCAGGTCATAACTCGTGACGTGGTCAATGCCGGCTTGCTGAAGTGACCGTGCGGCGATGCCGACGTGCCCGCTCCGTGTAATCCGTGGGGCGGCGAGGTTGGTGATGATTTATCCTTCGCAATGCTGAACTCTTGTTCGGCTTGCCGAGATGATGATCCGAAGAAGTTGAGCTCGGCTCAACAAAGCGACGACATGTCTAGCGCAGGTCGGCAGCCGTGGAGCAACGTTGTCGGGCTGGTTTGACACCGGCACGATGGTGAAGATCATATTGGAAAAGACTTTAAAATTAGTGGGATGTGTTTGGGAACAAAACACAATACCCCATACAAAACTTCCTTCAAAAAGGATGTCCGAAATCCCGTTCATTAAAAAGATAAACTCGGGTCGGATTCGTTCTCGCGCAGAAAACAGATCTGAAAAGTGATGCACTAATCGGAAGGTTCTCGGAGTTTGGACGGTCGGATCGAGCTGAAATTTTGAGGGGTGGTAGATACAGGAATTCCGCAGCCGATCAACAGTTGGATCTTAAAAGGATGTCCGAGCTAGGTGCTGGACACCACGCTCCAAACTCGTCCAGATTCCCGTCCAGATTCGACGGGGCTCCGGTAAATCGGAGACCAGCGGAGATTGCTCCATCGGAACGCGACGAAATTTTACAGTGTTGTTGTAGACTCAATCCACACAATTCCACCAAAGGAATTGCCAAAGCGATGCTCGAGGAGGTGGTGGTAGTGGATACAAGTTCGTTGTTCGAAAAAACAGCACGGTTGCCCGAGGGCAATGTTGACGTTGAGCCCCCGAGCTCCATGGATGATTCCTCCATGATATTGATAGAGATCGGAGTTGATGTTGATGAAGGCCCTCGTCCGAACATGATGATTGGAGGTAGGGCATAGTCCTCGGTCAAGCCAAGGTGACCAGTCGAGGCGGTGACGAAGACGCCGACGTCGCAATTGATCTGCAGGCGAGCCATTGATCCTTTTGCCGACCACACAGCGGAACTCGCAATGAAAGCACCATTGTCGGTGTCAAAACCGGCAGATCTCGGGTAGGGGGTCCCAAGTTGCGTGTCTTAGGATCGATGGTAACATGGACACGGGATTTTGCCCAGCTTCAGGCTCTCTCGAAGAGATAAAACCCTACATGCTGCTTTTGATTGTATTCGATGCGTATGATTACAGAGTTGATCTACCTCGAGATCATATGTTGTGGTCTAAACCCTAGAGGTATGATGAGTAATGTCATGATCATCTATCGACTAGCCTGGCCTCGACCTATATAATGTACCGGAGGCCTAGGATAACAAGAGTCCTAGTCGAATACGCCGGTGGAGAGGAGTCCTTGTCTTGATCACCAAGTCTTGTGGAATCTTCCTCGTGTATACATCGGCTGTCCGAACTGGCCCATGAGAAAACGGAAATGGGGGTCCTCGGCCCAATCCAACTGATCGAGAGACGACGTGGTGAGCACCCCCTAGTCTAAGACATGTCAGCCCCCCTTGTCGGTGTCAAAACCGGCGGATCTCGGGTAGGGGGTCCCGAATTGTGCGTCTAGGATCGATGGTAACAGGAGACGGGGGACACGATGTTTACCCAGGTTCGGGCCCTCTCTATGGAGGTAATACCCTACTTCCTGCTTGATTGATCTTGATGAATATGAGTGTTACAAGAGTTGATCTACCACGAGATCGTAATGGCTAAACCCTAGAAGTCTAGCCTGTATGACTATGGTAATGAATGTCTGCTATCCAGACTACACCCTCCGGTTTATATAGACACCGTAGGGATCTAGGGTTACATAGAGTTGGTTACATAAGAAGGAATCTTCATAGTTGGTCGCCAAGCTTGCCTTCCACGCTAAGGAGAATCCAATCCGGACACGGGTAGAGTCTTCGGCCTTCATGTCTTCACAGCCCACCAGTCCGGCCCATGGATAACAGGCCGGACGCCCGAGGACCCCTTAGTCCAGGACTCCCTCAGTAGCCCCCGAACCAGTCTTCAATAACGAAGTGTTCGGCACACAAATTGTCTTCGGCATTGCAAGGCGGGTTCCTCCTCCGATGACCTCCAAGTGATGTATTCGGCCGTTGATTAATGTCGCTCCCCTCGGCTTCTGCGCGTTAAATAACTTCATCTTCCACGTGTCGAGCGAATGTGAAAGGTCAGGGTATTTTTGCAAATAGCACCCCATCCATGCAAGGAAGAGAGCCTATTTAAAGAGATTGGATCTTAGACCCATTCGGCACCATGCAGAGAAAGATCCCCGGAGACAGCTAGGAGAAACCATTCCAACATGGTTAGCGTTCCCAGCTCCTCCTCCCGTTCCGGCCCAGAGAAAGGCGAGTGGGAGAGGTGTTCTGTGTCCCACAGTCAATTAGCGAAGCTGCAAACGCAGGTATTTCTTCCCCCTGCAGATCTGGTCCCTGTCCGAGCGGGGCTGACCTCCTTTAATGGTGAGACTCAAGCAGAGAACTTCCCCAATCCATCCGGGGGGAGCGAGTGTGTTTCGTCCCCTATCTGCTAAGAAGCGTCGGATTTCCAATCCATCCGTTCCTCCGAGGGTTGCTGGAATACTATGGCCTCCAGCTGCACAACTTAACCCCCGCCTCCATTCTGCACATTGCGGGTTATGTCGCTTTATGCGAATTATTCCTGGGCATTGAGGCCCATTTTAAGCTGTGGAGGAAGTTATTATGTCTTGTCCCGCGCAACCATGAGGGGTCAATATTGGAAGTGGGTGGAGCCGAAGTATGGCGCATCGCCGATACCGGATATCTGTCCGGCACACCAAGGAAGGCATCTGAAGAATGGCCTTCCGAATGGTTCTATATTGAGGACGTTGCACTTCCCGACCCAATTCGACAGGGTCTCCCAGAATTGCAACTGTTCCGTTGAGGAAACGCCACAGCTGGCGCCCCCAAAGCCTTGAAGAAGAGGATAGTGCGGAGGTTCGTCAGCTCCTGGGCAAGATAAAGATGCTTGCCCAGTCCGGCTTTACAATAGTAGAGGTAATGGCGACCTCCATAGTGCGAGGGGTTCAGCCACTTCAATACAGAGGGCTCCCAATGTGGCACTACAACGGGGAGGACGACGCCTCCCGTTATGGTCGGAAAGGTCTGGACTCTCCTGCCGCTCTAGCCAAGATATTGGCCGAGCTGTTTAAAGGGGAGGAAGAAGAATTTCTCCGCATCAATCGCAGAGAGGGGTACTCCATGTACAACCCTCCCAGCTGGGTATGTCCCAACCCCTTTGCGTTTTTTAATTCCGTTCTCATGGCCATTTTTAATGAATTCCCAATCTGTCTTATTTTGAAACAGCACTGGCGGAAGGTAACCGAGGGGCTTAATAGCCCCGCCCCACAGCAAGAGAGCCACAACCGGGAGCTTGATCCTGGGTTCGAAGAGGACCCGGACATATTCGTGGTACTCGCGGAAGGGGTGTTTTACCAGGCGAGCTATGATGGCACGGAAGTGGCCATCACCGCTGATACGTCTCCAACGTATCTATAATTTATGAAGTATTCATGTTGTTATATTACCTATCTTGGATGTTTAATGGGCTTTATTATACACTTTTATATGATTTTTGGGACTAACCTATTAACCTAGAGCCCAGTGCCATTTTCTGTTTTCTCCTTGTTTTAGAGTATCGCAGAAAAGGAAAACCAAACAGAGTCCAATTGACGTGCAACTTGACGGAGATCATTTTTGGACCAGAAGAAGCCCACGGAGTACCGGAAGTAGGCTAGAAGAGTCCCGGGCTGCCCACGAGGGTGGGGGGCGCGCCCACCCCCCCCCCCCCCCCCGGGGCGCGCCCCCCTGCCTCGTGGATAGCCCAGAAACCCCCCTGATGTGAAATCAACGCCAACACCTCTCATATATACCCAAACTTCCAGAAAGAAACCTAGATCAGACGTTCCGCCGCCGCAAGCCTCTGTAGCCACGAGAAATCAATCTAGGCCCTCTCCGGCACCCTGCCGGAGGGGGCCATCATCACCGGTGGCCATGGAGGAGTATCCCGGAGAGGCCATCATCGCCATGAAGGCCAAGGACCAGAGGGAGAACCTCTCCCCATCTAGGGGGAGGCCATGGAGGAGGAAGCACAAGGGGGAGATCCTCTCCTCCTCTCTCTTGGTGGCGCCGGAGTGCCATCGGGAGGGGAATCATCGCCGCGGTGATCGTCTTCATCAACATCACCATCCTCATCTCTTTTACGCGGTCCACTCTCCCGCACCCCGCTGTAATCCCTACTTGAACATGGTGCTTTATGCCACATATTATGATCCAATGATGTGTTGCCATCCTATGATGTTTTGAGTAGATATCCTTTGTCTTTTGGGTTGATTGATGATCTAGATTGGTACGAGTTGTATGTTTTATTTTGGTGCTGTCCTATGGTGCCCTCCGTGTCGCGCAAGCGTGAGGGATTCCCGCTGTAGGGTGTTGCAATACGTTCATGATTCACTTATAGTGGGTTGGTGAGTGACTGAAACACAAACCCGAGTAAGGGGGTTGTTGCGTATGGGAATAAAGAGGACTTGATGCTTTAATGCTATGGTTGGGTTTTACCTTAATGATCTTTAGTAGTTGCGGATGCTTGCTAGAGTTCCAATCATAAGTGCATATGATCCAAGTAGAGAAAGTATGTTAGCTTATGCCTCTCCCTCATATGAAATTGCAATGACGACTATCGGTCTTGTTAACAATTGCCTAGGACAATCCCGCACACCGATCCATCATTATTCCACACTCGCTATTTATATTTTTTAGTAATATATTCTAACTTTATGATAACAGCACCTACTTTTATATTTTAGCTCTCCGATATCATACAAAGTTATCCTCTTCATACCCACAACATAGTTTTATTTCTCGTCTCTAGTTGGAAGCAAACATTCGGTGTACGTAGAGTCGTATCAGTGGCAGATAGGGCTTGAGAGAATATTGATCTTACCTTTAGCTCCTTGTGGGTTCGACACTCCATACTTACCACTTCCACCATTGGAAATATCTACGATGATTCCCTACACTTGGGGATTATCAACCGCCGATTATCCCGGTCTTCTTCCAGCTTCCACGTAAGTAATCGGGAGAAACCCCCCTCGAAAGAGTTTCCTCGCGCTGCCTCACCCACCGCACTATTTCATGCTTCAAAGGGGAGGCGTTCGGCGCGCCTTCCTACGTCGGGGATGACTCCAAGAAGGGCAGCTCCCGCGCCGAGCAAGGCCTCGAAAAGGAAGGTTGGCGGAGACCCGTCCGGCCCTTCGTCGAAGAGATATGGATTTAAAGGTATGCTTTGGCAGTCGTACCCAACCGTGATTGTTATGTTGGTCCTGTACCAGGAAAAAGGTTCACCGGACTATGTCCGGGGATTCAGCCGGTTGCACTCCCAACAACCGGGATTTAGATCCCACCGGAGAGGTGGGGGGCGCTATGGGGGCAACGCCGGACTGTCCTTCGGCCGAGGATTCGGAAAACGTGTCTATTACCAACTCGGAAGTAGAGAGCGCCATGAATCATCGGTGCTGCAGGGCTGTCCTACGAGACCCCAAGTTCTCGGAAGAGGCATTCAATGCCTTCAGCTCGACTGATGCGTACTTCCGAGCTGCTCGAGATGGGCTTAGAAAAGCCACAAAGCAACATTTGACAGATGTGCAGGTAAGTTTTTTCTTTGTTCGAAAAGGATAACCATAAGCCCGTAGCCCCCGAGACTGAAAGCAGTTGGTACAACCGATTTAAGGATCGTTGTATAACCAGGTCCTTACCAAGAAGAATGCTCTGCTACCCCAAGAGCTGGAGCAGTGTCGGGCGCAGCTGAATGTTGCTACCACCGAACTGGAAAACTTCAAGAAGGCGTCTTCTGGTAACATTCCCCTCCATCGAGGAATGATAATTGTATGGCAACTGTACTAATATTGTTGCTGATTGCATAATAGGATCGCCTGATCAACTTGAAGAGAAGTTGAAGATCGCCCAACAAGGGGAAAAAGAGGCAAAAAGGCTACACGCCACAGGCGAGCGTGTGTTGACCCGAGTCAGGGACGAGAAAAACAAGCTACAGGATTCCAACACCGCATTGGGCGAAGAATTGAAAGATGTGCGGCCTAGCTAGCCGACTCCGTGAAGGAGAACAGGACGTTGCGGGGCGGTATATTCAGTATGTGTCTGAACTATTTTGAAAGTAGTTCGGAGATAAATAGAACTAATATAATTGTGATTGCAGGTATATTGATGGGTCGTCCCGACGAGGAGGTGTCCGGATCATCAAGTGATCTGCTGCAAAGGCTGTCACAAGTGCACGAGCAGGCTCGGCTGGCAATGCGGAGTGTTGCCAAGGCCCTATGGCCATCCGCCTCCCCTCCAGGAAGTATGGAGGAGCTTGTAGAGCTGTTCAAGGGAGCACGGCAGCGTATCCGACTATGGAAGATATCGGCCTGCCGAGAAGGTGCGCGAGAGGCCTGGGCCATGGTGAAAACGCAGTATACCAAGCTGGATCCTAATCACATGGCCCGGGTCGGACCGCTAGGGTCGGATGGGCAAGAAATTCCCGTTAGTTTAGTATATGACCAAGAAGAGGTGGCCGCCAAATATTCCCAACAGGATTGTAAGTTAGACTGCCTGTTGGACGGTATAGAGGAGGAAGTTTTTGAGTCCAAGTGACTATGTACTTTCCTTACCATGTGTAATTCTAGCTGAATTGTATAGCGTTTGTCATGGAAGACCTTTTCGCTTCAACCTCCGGACTCGAGGGTGCGGAGTGTTTCCGAATACCCTCGCGACCGAATAGACCGGCGTATGCCTGGAAAACTAGGCGTAGGGGTCATAGTTGCTTGAACAGACAAGTTGTATCCTGCTAGTTATGTTATATTACATTGAGATCGTAAAAAATATCTTCCAGAGAGAATAGTTCCATTAAGGGTTCCTTTCCCTGGGTGTGCATGTATTAATGTACATGTCCGGATTGTGATGGAAAAATCACAATGTATGTAACTTCTGGCGGTTCGCAATGGAGTAAATGCAAAAAATGTCTTTAATTCACTGACCGAATATTCCCTTAAGAACGCTAGCTATCGGCTTCACCCAGTCTGAGGTACACATCCGGATGACCCGGCAGTAACAATCGCAGAGGTGCTCCCTTTATGCCCTAGCCGAACTAACGGGAACGTAGGGCATAAGCACAGGAGCCAGGAAACCCAGCTTGGCCAAAACTTAAGTCATATCGATGCATATAATGTCGAAGAAAAGGTACATATGGAAAAACTCATATGTGAAGAGCTTGATGCTCGAGGAATAATAATGAAAAGCTTCTGTCCAAGAAGCCCCTAGGTATAATGGACATACATATTTTAAAGATGTATGTGTCAGGGGTGTGCGGTCTAGCCGTACCAGAGCTTTAAAGCGAGAAAGGAAAAAGTAATCGGAAAAGAGAGAAAAAATAATGGAAGCTACAGGGGAGAAGGAGACAAACAAGGAGTTCAGCGCTAGGCATAGAATCGTCGGAGTCTGGCCGCGTTCCAGGGGTTCGGCTCGAGGCGATTGTCTGATGCATCACGAAGACGGTATGCTCCACCGGTCAGAACTTCGTCAATTATGAAGGGACCCTCCCATTTCAGCTTGAGTTTGTCCTTTTTCTTCTCCGGCAGGCGTAGAACGAGTTCGCCAACGTTGTAAGTCTTGGCCCGTACTTCTCTGCTTTGATATCTTCGAGCCTGCTGTTGGTAAAATGCCGAACGGGCTTTTGCGACATCGCGCTCCTCCTCGGGGCATCTAGGTTGTCCTGCCGATCAAGCTCGGCTTCTCTCTCTTCGTACATATGCACTCGAGGTGAGTCGTGAATAATATCGCAAGGCAACATGGCCTCTGCGCCATACACCATGAAGAACGGTGTGTATCCGGTAGTACGGTTGGGCGTGGTCCGCAGCCCGTAGAGTACGGAGTCGAGCTCCTCAACCCAGTGCTTGTCTGATTCTTTCAAAGAACGCACTAGTCTGGGCTTGATGCCGCTCATAATAAGACCATTGGCTCGTTCGACTTGACCGTTGGTTTGCGGGTGGTAGACAGAGGCGTAATCGAGTTTAATGCCCAGATTAGTGCACCAGGTTTTTACCTCGTCGGCTGTGAAGTTAGAGCCGTTGTCGGTGATGGTGCTGTGTGGGACACCATAACAGTGCACAACACCGGATATGAAGTCTATCACCGGGCCAGACTCAGCCGTTTTAACTGGTTTAGCCTCTATCCACTTAGTGAATTTGTCCACCATAACCAGCAGATATTTTTTCTTATGGCTTCCCCCTTTAAGGGGTCCAACCATATCCAGTCCCCAGACCGTGAAAGCCCAAGTGATGGGGATGGTCTATAAGGCAGTTGGGGGCATGTGGCTTTGATTGGCGAAGAGTTGGCACCCAACGCAACGTTGGACAAGGTCCTACGCATCTGCTCGGGCCGTCGGCCGATAAAACCCTGTACGGAAGGCCTTGCTAACAAGGGCCCGGGCTGCGGCGTGGTGTCCGCCTAGATCAGCGTGAATTTCTGCCAAAAGCTGCCGCCCCTCCTCCTCGGAGATACATCTTTGAAGTACCCCGGTAGTACTTTTCTTGTAGAGCTCTCCATCGTGAACCTTGTAGGCCTTCGAGCGCCGGACAATGCGGCGGGCCTCATTCTGGTCTTCGGGCAGCTCCTTCCTATTAATGTAGGCCAAGAAGGGTTCGGTCCATGGGGCAATGACTGCCATAACGAGATGGGCCGATGGTGTAATTTCGATGGCTGAGCCCCCGATGATATCGGTGTGTTCAGAGTCTGGGGTTGTGTTCGGATCTGGACTGTTGTTGCCGCCCTCCCCTTGCCACACCACGGATGGCTTGAAAAGCCTTTCTAGGAAGATGTTAGGTGGGACGGGGTCGCGCTTAGCACCAATGCGAGAAAGGATGTCCGCCGCCTGGTTACTTTCTCGGGCGATGTGATGAAATATCAAGCCCCTCGAACCGAGCCGACATTTTTAGGACGGCATTACGGTAAGCTGCCATCTTTGGATCTTTGGCATCGAAGTCTCCGTTTATTTGAGATATTGCGAGGTTTGAGTCCCCGCGCACCTCCAGGCGTTGTATGCCCATGGATACGGCCATCCGAAGACCATGCAATAAGGCCTCGTATTCAGCTGCGTTGTTGGAGTCTGTGTATAATATTTGGAGCACATACTAGACAACATCTCCGGTGGGGGACGTTAACACGACGCCCGCTCCCAGCCCCGCCAACATTTTGGAGCCGTCAAAATACACAACCCAATTGGAATATGTGCCATACTCTTTGGGGAGTTCGGCCTCTGTCCATTCGGCGACGAAGTCAGCCAGCACTTGGGATTTGATGGCTCAACGTGGCTTGTATGTTATGTCAAATGGGAGTAGCTCTATGGCCCATTTGGCGATCCGTCCCATGGCATCGCGGTTGTTTATTATGTCATTGAGTGGGACTTCGGAAGCCGCCGTGATTGAACACTCCTGGAAGTAGTGTCGTAGCTTTCGGGATGCCATGAAGACCGCGTATGATATCTTTTGGTAATGGGGGTAACGGGATTTGCATGGTGTGAGGACAGTAGATACGTAGTATACTGGTTTTTGAAGTGGGAATTTGTGTCCGTCCTATTCTCGTTCGACGACGAGCACGGCGCTCACCACCTGATGTGTTGCCGATATGTTTAGCAACATTGGTTCGCCAGCGTTTGGTGCGGCCAGGATTGGGTTGCTTGCTAGGAGGGCCTTTATTTCCTCCAGTCCGGCAGTCGCCGCGTCTGTCCATTTGAAGTTATCGGTGCGCCGTAAGAGGCGATAGAGTGGCAGTGCCTTTTCTCCTAATCTGGAGATAAAGCAACTTAATGCTGCCACGCAACCAACTAGTTTTTGAACTTGTTTGAGGTCTGTTGGCGTGGCCAACTGTGACAGAGCTCGGATTTTAGCTGGGTTTGCTTCTATTCCTCTATTGGAAACGATGAAGCCCAGCAATTTTCCGGCTGGGACGCCGAAGACACATTTTTCCGGGTTGAGCTTAATGTCAGACGCACGGAGATTGTCGAATGTAAGACGTAAGTCGTTTATTAGTGTTTTGACGTGCCTAGTTTTGATGATGACGTCATCAACGTAAGCTTCTACCGTCTTGCCGATCTGCTTCTCTAGGCATGTTTGAATCATGCGCTGGTATGTGGCGCTGGCGTTCTTGAGCCCGAAGGGCATGGTGTTGAAGCAGAATGGCCCATATGGGGTGATAAATGATGTTGCAGCCTGATCGGACTCCTTCATTTTGATTTGATGGTATCCGGAATATGCATCGAGGAAACACAGTGAGTCGTGTTCTGCGGTGGCGTCAATGATTTGATCAATGCGGGGGAGGGGGAAGGGATCCTTAGGGCAAGCCTTGTTGAGGTCTTTGAAATCGACACATAGGCGCCAGGATTTGTCCTTCTTTGGTACCATCACCAGGTTTGCCAGCCAGTCCGGATGTTTGATTTCTCTAATGAATCCGGCCTCGATAAGCTTGGCCAGCTCCTCCCCCATGGCTTGTCGCTTGGGTTCGGAAAAGCGCCGCAGTGTTTGCTTGACCGGTTTAAATCCCTTTAGTATATTGAGACTATGTTCGGCCAGCTTGCGTGGGATCCCTGGCATGTCTGAAGGGTGCCAGGAAAATATGTCCCAGTTTTCGCGCAGGAATTCTCGTAGTGCGGCGTCAACTGTTGGGTTCAGTGTGCTCCGATAGATGTTGTCTTCTTGGGGTCCGTTGGGTGGACCTGGAATTTGACTATTTCTTCTGCTGGTTTGAAGGAGGTGGATTTGGGGCGTTTGTCGAGGATCACATCGTCCCTGTCCACCGTGGAGCGTAGTGCGGTTAGTTCTTCGGCCGCAAGGGCTTCGGATAGCGCCTCAAGGGCCAGGGATGTGGTTTTGTTTTCAGCGCGGAGTGCTATGTCCGGATCACCGACGAGAGTGATTATACCATTTGGTCCGGGCATTTTGAGCTTCATATACCCGTAATGAGGTATAGCTTGGAAGCGTGTAAAGGCATCCCGTCCCAACAGGGCGTGGTATCCGCTCCTGAAAGGGGCCACCTGGAAAGTGATTTCTTCGGACCGATAGTTCTCCGGCGTGCCGAATACCACGTCGAGTGTGATTTTGCCCGCGCACCGCGCCTCCCGACTGGGAATGATTCCTCGGAAGGTTGTGCTACTTTGCTTGATGCGGCTCCTGTGTATTTCCATTTTGTGGAGTGTGTCCTCATAAATGAGGTTTAGTCCGCTGCCGCCGTCCATGAGGACCTTAGTAAGTCGAAATCCATCCACGATGGGACTAAGGACTAATGCGGCTGGCACTCGGGCTGTCCTGTTTCTCAGTTCGTCGCCGGCATTGAATGTTATAGCCGTGTCATTCCAAGGGTTTATTGCAGCGATTTGGCAGACTTCGGCGAGGTCACGAAGTGCTCTTTTGCGCTTGTTGTTTGAAGCGAATGTCTCGAAGACCGTCAATACTCTTGTGTCGTCGTTTTCTGGAGGGTGCTGTTCTGGGGCGTCCTTGATGAGGATGTCCTCGCTGCCACTGTTCAAGAAATCTTCCGATTCACCGATTAATCTTCCGATTTATCGCTAATCGCGGGGTGACCGATAAGATTATGCCTTATCTTTGCCGTTTATCTTCTGGACCGATTTATCGTTCTAACAAGCGATTTATTGGGAATCTACCGATAAATCAGACCTATTCATAACACTATGTTTGCAAAAATTATGTTCATTTATGTTTTGTGGACCTTGTTATGCAATATGTACTATTGTCTTATTTTGTTTGTCATTATATGAGGATTCAAAGGCTAGAAATCAAGGTAACACTTCTGTCAAATATTGTTTTGGTGTTGAATATAGCGTATTTTAGTGTTGGGAACCTGAGATTTGCAAACAAATATCCGATTAATAGTCGACCGATAAAATCGATTAATCGGTCGATTTCCGATTAATCTCTAATACCTAGCTAACCGAGACGATAACGATAAGCGATATCCTCAACATTGCTCGCCGCTCTTGGCTACCTGCCGGAGTATCCAACAAGCTCTAAGGCTGTGGGTTGCCACGGTATCTGGCGTCGTGTGTATTTTGCATGGGCCATCGAGCCATCCCTCCAGCACGGTATCGTGCCGCGTAATGGATTTATGTTTCTTGACTGTTGGACTGGGCGTGCCGCGGGGGTGCGCCCTCTTCGCCTGTAGGAGGAGACGAGTTGGGTCCGACGGTTCCCAGCAAGCTGCTTGAGTTTTCCAGGCGCTTTCTATCGCGGTGTACTTCTGTACGATGGTTGCTAAGTTAGCGAACTTCAGTATGCGGCGACGATTGATGGCGTTGAGGATTCCTTCGTCCGCGCAATTGTTGCGGAACACTGATATCGCGTCCTCGTCGCGGCAATCGTTTATCTTGTTTTTGACAAGGAGGAATCTGGCCCAAAAGTGGTGAACCGTTTCCTGAGACTGTTGTTTTAAGCTCATGAGGGCGTCTATGTCCGGGTGGGTGGGTGGGATTAAATCCGCGTCCTGACTGGACCGATTGTCCGGAGTCTGAAGGCCTTCCAGACTCAACAGTCCAGGCTTCGGAATATCTTCTGACTGCTTAGGACTGCCATCCGATTCTATGTTCGGAGGGCTGGTCGCATCCTTTCGCTGGTAGGTATCCGGCTCTTCTTGATCGGCGATCCGGACACAGTCAATCTTCGATATAGAAGAAGACTCGCCGTCCTGCTCCTCGACTACCGCTATCTGGTGGGTGACCAGTGGAGTTTTGATTTATCCTTGATCGATTTTAAGCCCAATCCGATCGTAATCTGTGGTGATTCCTAGAGCAGCGGCGCGATCTAGGAGTTCGTTCAAAGACGAAAACTCTGCCGGATCCATCTGCTTGGAGTGTTCGGAGTTGATACGAAGTGGGTTTTCGATGGCCCGAGAGGTCATCGTCGGCTCAACGGCCGAACGGGCGATCAAGCCGCCCAGCCGGAGGGTTTGGCCTGGGGCCAGGACTCCTCCGGAGGTGATGTTGTCTTTAAGGACAAGGCGAGCCATCGAACCTTTCGTCGACGTCACAGTGGAACTCTCAATGAAAGCACCAATGTCGGTGTCAAAACCGGCGGATCTCGGGTAGGGGGTCCCGAACTGTGCGTCTAGGATCGATGGTAACAGGAGACGGGGGACACGATGTTTACCCAGGTCCGGGCCCTCTCTATGGAGGTAATACCCTACTTCCTGCTTGATTGATCTTGATGAATATGAGTGTTACAAGAGTTGATCTACCACGAGATCATAATGGCTAAACCCTAGAAGTCTATCATGTATGACTATGGTAATGAATGTCTGCTATCCGGACTACGCCCTCCGGTTTATATAGACATCGGAGGGATCTAAGGTTACATAGAGTTGGTTACATAAGAAGGAATCTTCATAGTTGGTCGCCAAGCTTGCCTTCCACGCTAAGGAGAATCCAATCCGGACACGGGTAGAGTCTTCGGCCTTCATGTCTTCACAGCCCACCAGTCCGGCCCATGGATAACAGGCCGGACGCTCGAGGACCCCTTAGTCCAGGACTCCCTCACCCCTCTCTTTCCTTCTCCCTCTCCTACTCCTTCCCTCTCTCCCCTCTTGGAAAAGGAAGGAGACTCCAACTAGGATTGGGAATCCTAGTTGGACTCCCCCTATAGGCGCGCCCCTCCTAGGCCGGCCTCCTCCTCCTCCCTCCTTTATATACGTGGGCAGGGGGCACCCCAAAGGCACTCCAAGATTTGTCTTAGCCGTGTGCGGTGCCCCCCTCCACAGTTACACACCTCGGTCATATCGTCGTAGTGCTTATGCGAAGCCCTGCGCCGGTAACTTCATCATCACCGTCACCACGTCGTCGTGCTGACGAAACTCTCCCTCGGCCTCAACTGGATCAAGAGTTCGAGGGACGTCACCGAGCTGAACGTGTGCAGATCGCGGAGGTGCCGTGCGTTTGGTATTTGGATCGGTTGGATCGTGAAGATGTTCGACTACATCAACTGCGTTACTAAATGCTTCCGCTTTCGGTCTACGAGGGTACGTGGACACACTCTCCCCGCTCGTTGCTATGCATCTCCTAGATAGATCTTGCGTGATCGTAGGTAAAAATTTGAAATACTGCGTTCCCCAACAATTATTGGACCCCTAGCAAGCATTCGCAACTACTAAAGATCATTAAGGTCGTGAAACCCAACCATAGAATTAAGTATCAAGTCCTCTTTACTCCCATACGTCATACCCCACTTACTCGGGTTTAAGCTTCTGTCACTCTCGCAACCCACCATAAGCGAACCATGAACATATTGCAACACCCTACAGCGGGGGCCTCTCACGTTTGCACGAGAACGGAGGGCACCGTAGGACAGCACCATAAATAAAATATACAATCATACCAACCAAGATCACGATTAACCCACAGGACAAAATGGATCTACTCAAACATCATAGGATAGCCATAGATCATTGGGAAATAATATATGGAGTTGAGCATCATGTTTAAGTAGAGATTACAGCGGGGGGGAGAGGTGTTACACCGCTGCATAGAGGGGGAGAGAGTTGGTGTTGACGGTAGCAAGATTGTTGATGTAGATCGCCGTCCCTATCGTTGCCCCGGCGGCACTCCGGCGCCACCGAGAGAGAGGGGGGAGAGCCCCCTCCTTCTTCTTCCTTGGCCTCCCCCCTAGATGGGAGGAGAGTTCCCCCTCTGGTCCATGGTCTCCATGGTGGCGGAGGGGCGGGAGCTCCTCCGAGATTGGATCTCCCTATTTGTTCTCTTCTGTTTCACGTTCTCCTGATTTGGCCGAAAACCGTTTCTTATATTCCGGGAGATCCGTAACTCCGATTGTGCTGAGATTTTAACACGGTTTTTTTCCGGATATAAGCTTCCTTGCGTCCGAAGTATAGCTCCAACCGACGTTCGAGTAGGGCACAACCCGCCACCACGCGCCAGGGGCCTCTGGCGCGCCCTCGTGTCTTGTGGGCTGTGTGGGCCTCCGTTTGCGGTGATTCCAACTCCCAAAAATCACATATATTCCAAAATAATTCTCCGTGAAATTTTATTGTATTTGGACTTCGTTTGATATGGATACTCTGCGATATAAAAAACATGCAGAAAACAGGAACTGGCACTGGGCACTGGATCAATAGGTTAGTCCAATAAATCATATAAAAAGGTGCCAAAAATATGTGAAAGTTGTATAATATTGGCATGAAGCAATCAAAAATTATAGATACGACGGAGACGTATCAACTGACCATTGATTGTTTTCGCTTAGCTCATCTTGGTTCAATAAACCTTGAGAACACTTAAGGAAATTGATATTTGCTACAAACCCTTACACTATTGGGCCCAACAACTTACTAGTAGAGAGGAAGCATTGTGCAACAATTTTCTCTCTTGTATTTACCTTGATCCTAGGGCTCGCAGGCACCCAAGATGTCGAAGATCAGAACAAGAAGAGTTCGAGTGCTGAGAGGAGTGGAAGACTATGCCGAACATCGGTAACATTAAGATTAGTATGGTGGTCAGAATCAAGTCTCTAGAGTCAATACGTGCAGTGATTAAATGCAAAATGATTATCAAAAGCGCCAACTTATCAGTTTTGTGAGAGAAGCATGTTCATATTGCGAGCTATCTTTTTGACACGGTAAATTGCTTTTTCAGAAAATATCATCGGAATGTGTCTATATGGGATATAGTTTTGAAGTTCCCATCACAAGAGACACAATCATGAAAATGGATTATAATTTAGATGTATTGTTTATGAGTAATGTGGTTTGTAATTATTATTTTATTTCAATTTTTGTGAGGCTAGCATAATTTATTTTTGAAGATATATGCATGCATTGTTTTTGAATGATAAATATGAATGCATTGTTGGGGTGGTTGTCTAATGATAACAGTAATTGCATGTGAGGAAGGGGGCATTTAGGGATATGATATGTGAGACCGCTTTTTCCCTTTTGGCATGTCGAGAGATAAATTAGAGTAGTGTTCTCACATTAAATTGGTAGTGTTTTTTTACTAGGTCTGACATTTGACATATGAGTAAAAGTGTATTTTTTTATTTCTATCTTTTGGAAGGTTGCTGGTCTCATATGGATATAAAAGTGCATTTGTTTATTTGTATTGTTGGCCCTACATGTAAACCCACCACCAACTCCAGCATTGATAAGTAGAATTTTTTATAGCGCAAAAAAGATTTTGTAGTGGCAGCATGCGTCCACGTTTACTTATCATTTATATCAAGTGTTCGCAAATTTCTAAAGTCGCAGGGGCGGCCTCCGGACGGATGGTGATGCTTCTTCTTCGAGTTCGTCTTCTGGGCTCTGACCCTCGTCGAGTTCGTCCATATGAACGGGCTCGATAGAGCTCCAACATAAATTCATGTGGTCCCCTTGTGGTGATGAGACTAGGGTATCTTGTCGTACGTGTGCGGCGACAAGATCTAGTGTCAGGCACTTTGAATATGACGACGATTGTGGCTCCAGGATGATGGTCCTTAGGAGAACGTGCACGAAGACTTCCCAATTGTCACCAACAGGGCAAGTCGGCTGCTCATTCAGCTAGGAGAACTGTAATTGCATTTTAAGTTAGCACATGAATACATTTTGGTAGGGGAGTGGCGATAATGGCGTGTCGGCTGCTCGTTCTGGCAGCGATGATGGTCGTTCGATGGTTTGGGGAACTTGATGTAATTTTCATTATGTTTGGGGTGCTTTATACTTCTAATGAAGTTTTATAATATAGTTTTTGATGCTTTTTCGCAAAAAATAATCTATACCTACTAATAAAGGGAGGATAGCTTATGTCCGTCCATCATGCATTTTTATAGAAACCTCTGCCTTTTCTATAATTAACCCACAATCCACTTTTAAGTGACAGGAAAATGATTCATCACACATTTTTGAAAAAACTCTGCTTTTCTTGTAACTAAATATGCGGTCCACCTGCAAGGGATGAAAAAATGAGGGCTTGCATATAACAATCAACAAAAAAAAGGTTGCTTCCTTTGAAACATGAACTCACAAGCTCAAGTAATATAGTGACCTCAACAACCAGCTAGGCTACACGTGTATTCATGTGCCAACTCACAGTTTTATTTTTACTTATACATTACATTGGTTGAACTCTCTCTTTAGCAGTTTAGAAAAGGAAATATGGACGCGAACCACCGTGGAACCTCACGTACGTATGCTGCACAAACTAACTAATTCCACGGACACGGGATATATTCTTCATATTTGTTCATTGTTCGAATATTTTCTTGCATACAACACAAAATCAAAGATCGAATCTTCTCCTACCAGTTGTGTCCAATTGAAACTGATGCAAGATTTAGTTTAACATACCAACAATATATCACCACGGCTTATGTTGTCATCGTACTTTCTCGTCACCCCCGACACATTAGAGCTTTCCCTTTCCCTGGTCGGACCCTCACAATTTCCGCATCGAGGAGGAAAATCCTTTTAAAGAAAAAGACCTCGAACCATGCGCCGTGGAGGACAAATTTCATCATTCAGTCTATTTCAACCATTGCAAGCCTACATTGCGATATGTAAGAAGTTTTCCAATTAGTCACATGCATCTACTCATTTAGATTCCGCCAACCTCCTAAACATTGTCCATCGCCCTATTGTTGTCGTCGGCCATGCGCACCATAATCCGTGTCATCTGCCATCCATGAATGTGAACCAAGAATTGGCAACTCGGCAATCAATGTTTGTCACCCATTTGCTTTGCATATTTTTTCTTTACCCCGAACGTTTTACGGTAATTTTGCTTTGCGTGCTCGCTAAGAAACGTGTGCTAGCTATAGTATGTGGTTGAGATTTGCTCTAGAGCAAAACATGAATGTTGTGTTAGGATTTGTTTCTTCCGTTGCAGCACACAGATCCATTTGCTAGTAATTGGTAAGGTGACTCGCACGGTACTTCTTAACTTGGCTTCACTTAATCTCCCATAGTTCTTCCCCCACACTACACAATCAAGTGAGTCCAAACGATTAATCAGCTCTCGTGCTCCGACCAAAATATTCGCCAGTACGGCCGAGTATATCCATCTATCTACTCAACTACTTTTCGTAAGCTAATTGGCCTAAGAGAGTAATCTTTTTCCTTAAAAAACACTCACCTGCACGTATGCGATCATATCCACTTGGCTCTACGAAAGCCGGGTGCTACTGGCAGAAAACCAGGTGGAAACGCGAGGGCAGGCCCGTCATTTCAGCCAAGCAAGTCCCAGCGACTGAGCAACCACACCCGCACAATAAAGCCGGCTCACGCACTCCGCCCACTCCCTCTCACCCGCAACCGCCGTCGCCTCTCCACTTTCGTCTCTCTCACTCACTCTCCCCCTCCGCCGCCGGCGCAGCGTCCTCCCCGCGACTCCGATGGCCAGCAAGTGGGTCAGGCCCGAGGTGAGCTCCACGCCCAGATCCGGGCCATCCACCCCACCCCCTCACTCGCTCTTCTTCCGTTCGCTTATTATCCTGTCTCGCGGCCGCGCAGGTGTACCCGCTGTTCGCGGCGACGGGCGTGGCCATCGGCATCTGCGCCTTCAGCCTCCTCCGCAACATCACCGGCAACCCAGAAGTCAGGTAAAGATCTCGATTGCTGTCAGTACCCCCTCCTACCCTTGGCAGTTTATTTCTTGATTGAGTGAAACGAATCGGCCCCCCTCCTTCGCTTGTTTGATTATTACATGGCTTGGCGTTGTACCACTTATTAGTGGACTAGATAAGAGTAGATCCGCTGGATTTTGGCCTGTTCGTGGTGCCTGGCCGCTGGGTGTTGAGTGTTGACTTCGCTGCTACGGTCGATATCCATGTTTTGTCAGGTGAAAAAAAAGTTGTGGTCTTGGTTTCATTTGGGTGGGAGAATCGGTCCACGAAGGGTGAGAAGAGAACCATTTGGCCTTTTGGGGGAGATATCTTGCTTGTGCGCGTGGATTGTTGGTGAAATTATGCGGGATTTTGCAGTATAATTTTCTATTCTGAGTATGATATTGTACCAATCATAGCTCGTACAGACAGGAAGTCATGTGTGTTATCCTGTGGGTTCTAATGGATAATGAAATATTGTACTAGTACATGATCTACTTTTTGTACTCGCAATTGTTTAGTGCACTTGCATGATCGGGAGACGATCTTAACAAACCTTATCTGCATTGATGATTATTTTAATAAATTTGTGGCAGCTCATCTTAATCTTGTTAGAGGAGAGCCTGAAAAAACCTATACTTCTTAGTAACAATGTACTGAAATGATTTCATCTGCAGGGTCAACAAGATGGGGAGGGCAGCAGGAGTGCTTGAGAACCATGAGGAGGGCAGGCGCTACGCCGAGCACGGTCTCAGAGCCTATGTGCAGGACAAGACCCCCGAGATCATGCCAGGAATCAACAAGTTCTTCACCAGCCCGAAATGAAGCACTTTAGTCTCTCTGTGACTCGCTATTAGCAACTGTTGTGGTCAAGTGCAAACCTATTTCAAGCATTCAGTAATGTTGTCGCGTCCATAATTCAGAGGATATCATAAAGTACCTCTTATTGAAAGAACCATGTGATGTTTGATGGCTTGCTATATATGTGATGGTTGATGGCTTCAAAATATCTGTTTCATTGAGATTGTGGATATTCCATGCTTCCGTTTAGTTGCTGTGTTGTGGTTGTGGAGACCTCAGTGGTAGCTCGGCGATTACTGCAGACATTTGGATATTGCTATTGCTGGTATTTTGAAGTGTGTTCCTGTCTTAACAGTAGCTTGGACACAACTCCTTTGGAATTTGTGAATTTTGTGAGCATGGATGTGCTGTGGTATTTGTAGGTATGGAAAATGACTCTTATAAGTCAATCCTGATACCACATTTATCTAACAGCCCAGGTCTTGTTGTAGTACTCAGATGCATTTTACATCAGTGATCAACATCTTTCTAGCTTATTCTGTTGAATTTGACTAGCATAGCCTGTCAAGGTTTTAATATCCAGGTGATGGTGAAACAAATTAACTCATCAAAGCTGACTGAAAAGAGCAGAAATTATAAATCAAACCAGGTGGCTCTAATATGCTAGCCTCAGCTGTTGTCCCAGCCATCTCCTCTCTTATACAGCTGCAAAGTAACACTTTGCTGGAGACAACAGATGTAACAAGACTGAAGATGAACCAAGTAGAACTCATGATGTAGACAAAAAAAAAAGCACACTTGCCAAAATAAAATGGACAGTCCAGTGTATCATTATTCTGTTTCTTTTTTGCATTGAGTAAATACATCGAGCAAAGGCGAAATGAGCCTTTGTGTTTATGACATCTTGTACAGGTCGAATCCTTTCTAGAGTCCTCAGCAGATGAGTTGATCTGCCTACAAGAACTGATTTACAACAGACCTGCCTAAACTAAACCATCCTTCATGAGGTTGATTCCCGTGTAAGATCCAAGTACCATGATTTCCATGCTTCAACATAATGGCCAAAAAGATCATTCAGCGCTGCATTCACAAAATGTAGGGGAACTGTGTAAGTTTATCAACAGGGTAAACCATATATTTGACACAAACAGCAAAAATGGCATAGTTAAAAGTTACTGTATTAGTTAAAACTGGAAATAACATCATGAGAAACTATACAACCACTTGTCAAAGACCAGAGAGCTGATGGCAGTTATTAAAACTAGATCACTAGATTCAGAAATTGGATTTCTGGTATAGTTGTGAAAGTTCAACCCTAAAAAGAATTGCCTTTTGGGATAAAGAGAAGGTTTGGGGGATTAAATTTAGGGGATCTGCTAGAGATCCCCTAAACTAAGTATACTAAATTAAAAAAAAACTCCACATTTGAGGCTAATTACCACCACCATTGAGAAAAATTCAAAAAACACCACTTTTGAGGCCGGTCGGTAACAAATTGCGCTGATCTGAGGCTTAGCGCATTTTGACAGCGAATCTGATGGGTGGGACCCATCTGTCGGGTTGGTGTGGCAAAGACTAGCCCTAGTCCCACCTGTCAGCCACACATCTTAATTCCCCTCTCTTCTCCTTCCTCCCCACCTATCCCTCTCCCTTACCACTGATCCCACCCCTGCCGCTCTAATCTACTCAGGTGAGCACAGCCCGGCCAGCGACCTCCAAGATGATTTCTCTATCTACTTCCACTGGTGACTACTCATGTTGAATTTGGTTGCCAAAAGACCAAATGCTATTAATGTCAGCTATCGTGGAATGTGTTTACATACGTGTTTCAGTCAATGAATAAATACAAACAGGTGTACAAACAACCGCTAAAATGGCTACTCAAAGTAAAGGGACTAAACTTCTAAAATTAATGAAACCGTATAAAATTCATTTTGTCCTGAATTCCTGAGCTCCAGTTTCTTCTTGATCATGCATATCAGTTTGGATGTGAAGTGGCCAGTACTAGACATGTAAATTACTACTCCCTCCGTCCCGAAATGTAAGACGTTTTTTGATACCATGGTAGTGTCAAAAAACATCTTACATTTTGGGACGGAGGGAGTAGTAACTAATAAAGGGTCAGACAAGCACTTCAATGCATCCAGTGCAAAGAGAAGGGTAGATACCAAAACTGGCATCTCAAAACAAAATTCCATCCAGTTTAGTTTTCTAAATCCTAAATCTTAACTGTAAAAAATAAACATGCGGGGGGAATGTTTAGCTTACCATGATTTTGGTACTGTGGACGGAATGAAACAGCGAGATTCTCCCAGTCTTGAATGTTCTTCGTCTCATTCTCCCTCACTGTCTGATCATCAACTTCATGTTTCCTTGCACCAGCAGGGTGGAAGGGCCCATAAACAAAGCCACTACTCTTCCCTTGGCCGAGCTGACTCTCGAAAGTTTTCAACATGCTGCTGCCACCCTGCATGAGTTTGGGTTTGTTCTCTGTTTCCAAGACTAACTTGCCCCTCTTATTGTCAATGTTGGTGATGTCGGTACCAAATGCCCTCTTGCTAGACATAATCTTCCTGGCTGGCGGTAAAGCAACCGTGACAGTGGCACCTTCCTTTCGCTTTGCCTGACCGAGCCACCGGAATGCAGGTTTTCTGGAGTCCACCTGCTGTGTCTGAAACAAACCACAAAACCAACCATGCTAAGAAAAATGATCACTTCCACAATTTGAAATGGCATGTGGTCAAGATACTACCTTCTCAATGAGGTTCAAAGAAGATAGCACATTGGCAATGTCATACAGTCGACGAACCTTAGCTGTATTATCAACATCAGAATTGTAATGAGTTCCAGTTGAATAGAAAAATCTGTTGCAACGACTAAGCAATGGATCCCATAAAATATAAGAAATGCAGGTACTGACTTCTCATATTGCTCTCGGCATGTCTCTCTCCAAGGAGCAGCCTTGCAGCCTCATCAAGTGAGACTGTCTCAACCTGTGCCAGTAGTGAATCACATTGCAATTAACCACGAAGGACAAGCCGCCTTAATGAAATAAAAATGCAGTGGAATTCTCAGTTGGTTCACCTCCATGGTGAGGAAGAGCTTGACGAAATTCTGAGTGAGCAGCCCAAGCGACTTCTCCTTCCTATGATCTACTAATGTGGCACCAGAAACACTAATTCAGCACATAACATGATGGTCACTAGGCACAGCAAACCAATGAGAAAGTGATTGATCAGTCATACCAGATCTACGCGGGCACATGGGTGTGTCCGGCTTATCAGAAGCATTGTCTATTGACTGGCTAAGCTTCTCACTGTCAGCGTCCCCGTCTGCATCACCCAATTTATCATCGTCGTCTTCATCGTCCGACACCTTCACAACCACCATAAGAAAAGTCACTTCTTTTATCAGCAACAATCGCTGATTTGCATCACAACTAAAAGGGCTAAGTAAAACAAAGTGAAGAAATCTAACATTGGCAGCAGATGGTTCCTCCGGTGGCGGAGCTAATCCAGACATCTCTCTCAATGTCCTCTCCTGAACAAACGGGAAGAACAAAATAGGAAGCCATTAATCATTTTGGTATTTCAATGTAAACAGTCTTTTTATCTGAAACAAGGCAAAAGACTTGCCATTTTCGATAATTAAAAAGAAGAGAATTGAACAGCTAATTAAGAACAATCATTAGACCGTGTAGAATTGGTATAGATCAGAATAGGCGGATCCAAACCTTGAGTTCCTTGAGCGCGGCAGGGACGCCCTCGAAGCCGATCCATGTGTACCGATTCTTGGCCCTCCTCACGAGAATCTGCGTGATGCTCAACGAATGTCAGGGAACATAAACGAAACCGCGCATCGGTAAAATCGCATGCCAAGGGCAAAAAAAGGTTTCTTTTTTATCAGGGCTCACCCCGACGCTCTCGAGCACATTGACGATGTCGTAGATCCGGCGCCTCTCGACGCCGAGCCGCCTGGCGGCGTCGTCCAGCCCCACCGTCTCCACGTCGTCCCGGTCGTACAGCGCCACGAAGCTGCAAAGCCCGACAGAGCCTAGCTAGGTCAAAAACCGGCGAAATGCACAGCGCGTGTTGCGGAAACGGGAGAGCGAGGAGATATCCCCCCTACTTGGAGCAGAGGAGGCCGAGGGACTTCTGCTTGCGGCTGTAGGCGTGGTGCCGGCAGGCCCTCGCGGCGGCGCCCGAGCCGCCTCCGGCGCCGTCGATGACCAGGCGCGGGGGCAGGTAAGGAGGAGGAGGGGGCGGCGGTGGCTGCGTGGCGGCGGGGTCCATCGCCGGTGGATGTCGAGGTGGAAAGGGTGGGGAGGGGGGAATTTTGTGGTCTTGTTTATTGGTGATGGGATCTGCGGGTTGGGTTTTGGAAAGGTGGAGGAGGGGAGGGGAGGGGAGGGCGGCGAGGACGTTGGAATGATTGCGTTTTGGCGCCCGCGGCGGCGGCGCGTTTTCAAACTTTTGGCCCCTTCCGCGCCGCCTCCCGTCCCGTCTCCCGCTCCTGCGCGGCGCGGTCGGTCTGGTTTTGGGTGTCGTGGCCTAGCGGTGGTTAGATTAGCCACAATGGTAGTAACATGTCTAACATACGCTAGTAACATGTCTATGTTACTATCTTTATAGTAGGGAGTAACATATGTGTGGTAACACGGAGCACTTCATTTATTAGGCTATAAACACATCTTGCCTTGATATGTGTGATGTTACTCATACTAGTAGTAACTAGCTATGTTACCACTTTCATCTCTTTCTTCATTTATTGCATGCCACATCATCTATTTAACCTAGATATGTGTGATGTTACTACCTATGTTACTCCACTGTAGGTAGTCTTAGGGCTAGGATCAGGTGGATTTTGGAGTCAGAGGCTACTGGCTACAGGAATAAAGAAAGGTAGAAATAGAAAACACCCTAAAAATATATACTTCCTCGTTTGAAACTACTTATTGCAAAAATGGATAAAAATGAATGTATTTAAAACTAAAATATATAGATCCATTTCTCCAACGAGTAGCTACTTTAATGATTATAAAATGTCCTATTACAGAGGTTATTGGTTCTTTTAGAGAATGTGTACTGTTTTTCTTTTTGCGGAGAGAGAATGCGCACTATTTGTTTCTATAGAATATGATAGATGGTGTCGTAAACGGCGGCTACCTCGAAAGTGAGGGATTATCACGAGTAATTAAAACATTAGAATGGAACTGTCGCGAGCTCGGTTCGGCTTGGGCAGTTAATGCGCATCTAGAGGTTCAGAAGCAAACAAAATTGAGTGCTTCTTTCATGTCTGAGACGTGTCCGTTGAAATATAAGATGGTTTTTTCCCAACGTTTGGGGTTTCATCACATGCTCTTTGATGAGAGTGTTGGGAGGAGTGGGGGTGTGTTGTTAATGTGGGAGAACCTGTTGGAAATATGCCCTAGAGGCAATAATAAATGGTTATTATTGTATTTCTTTGTTCATGATAATTGTCTATTGTTCATGCTATAATTGTGTTATCCGGAAATCGTAATGCATGTGTGAATACATAGACCACAACGTGTCCCTAGTAAGCCTCTAGTTGACTAGCTCGTTGATCAACAAATAGTCATGGTTTCCTGACTATGGACATTGGATGTCATTGATAACGGGATCACATCATTAGGAGAATGATGTGATGGACAAGACCCAATCCTAAGCATAGCATAAAAGATCGTGTAGTTCGTTTGCTAGAGCTTTTCCAATGTCAAGTATCTTTTCCTTGGACCATGAGATCGTGTAACTCCCGGATGCCGTAGGAGTGCTTTGGGTGTACCCAACGTCACAACGTAACTGGGTGACTATAAAGGTACACTACGGGTATCTCTGAAAGTGTCTTTTGGGTTGACACGGATCGAGACTAGGATTTGTCACTCCGTATGACGGAGAGGTATCTCTGGGCCCACTCGGTAATGCATCATCATAATGAGCTCAATGTGACTAAGGAGTTAACCACGGGATCATGCATTACGGTACGAGTAAACAGACTTGCCGGTAACGAGATTTAACAAGGTATTGGGATACCGACGATCGAATCTCGGGCAAGTAACATACCGATTGACAAAGGGAATTGTATACGGGATTGATTGAATCCTCGACATCGTGGTTCATCCGATGAGATCATCGTGGAACATGTGGGAGCCAACATGGGTATCCAGATCCCGCTGTTGGTTATTGACAGGAGAGACGTCTCGGTCATGTCTGCATGTCTCCCGAACCCGTAGGGTCTACACACTTAAGGTTCGGTGACGCTAGGGTTGTAGAGATATGAGTATACGGAAACCCGAAAGTTGTTCGGAGTCCCGGATGAGATCCCGGACGTCACGAGGAGTTCCGGAATGGTCCGGAGGTGAAGAATTATATATAGGAAGTCAAGTTTCGGCCACCGGGAAAGTTTCGGGGGTTATCGGTATTGTACCGGGACCACCGGAAGGGTCCCGGGGGTCCATCGGGTGGGGCCACCTGTCCCGGAGGGCCCCATGGGCTGAAGTGGGAAGGGAACCAGCCCTTAGTGGGCTGGGGCGCCCCCCTTGGGCCTCCCCCTGCGCCTAGGGTTGGAAACCCTAGGGGTGGGGGGCGCCCCACTTGACTTGGGGGGGAAGTTTCCCCCCCCCCTGGCCGCCGCCCCCCCTTGTAGATGGGTTCCAGGGCCGGCGCCCCTCCCCCCAGGGGCCTATATATAGTGGGGGGAGGGAGGGCAGCAGCACCACAGCCCCTGGCACCTCCCTCTCCCCCTGCAACACCTCTCCCTCTCGCAGAAGCTTGGCGAAGCCCTGCCGAGATCCCCGCTACTTCCACCACCACGCCGTCGTGCTGCTGGATCTCCATCAACCTCTCCTTCCCCCTTGTTGGATCAAGAAGGAGGAGACGTCGCTGCTCCGTACGTGTGTTGAACGCGGAGGTGCCGTCCGTTCGGCACTCGGTCATCGGTGATTTGGATCACGGCGAGTACGACTCCATCAACCCCGTTCATTGGAACGCTTCCGCTCGCGATCTACAAGGGTATGTAGATGCACTCCTTTCCCCTCGTTGCTAGTATACTCCATAGATGGATCTTGGTGATGCGTAGGAAATTTTTTAAATTCTGCTACGATCCCCAACAGTGGCATCATGAGCCAGGCCTATGCGTAGTTACTATGCACGAGTAGAACACAAAGCAGTTGTGGGCGTAGATGTTGTCAATTTTTCTTGCCACTACTAGTCTTATCTTGTTTCGGCGGTATTGTGGGATGAAGCGGCCCGGACCGACCTTACACGTACGCTTACGTGAGACAGGTTCCACCGACTGACATGCACTAATTGCATAAGGTGGCTAGCGGGTGTCTGTCTCTCCCACTTTAGTCGGAACGGATTCGATGAAAAGGGTCCTTATGAAGGGTAAATAGAAATTGGCATATCACGTTGTGGTTTTACGTAGGTAAGAAACGTTCTTGCTAGAAACCTATACAAGCCACGTAAAAACTTGCAACAACAATTAGAGGACGTCTAACTTGTTTTTGCAGCATGTGCTATGTGATGTGATATGGCCAGAAGATGTGATGAATGATATATGTGATGTATGAGATTGATCATATTCTTGTAATAGGAATCACGACTTGCATGTCGATGAGTATGACAACCGGCAGGAGCCATAGGAGTTGTCTTTATTTTTGTATGACCTGCGTGTCATTGCATAAACGCCATGTAAATTACTTTACTTTATTGCTAAACGAGTTAGCCATAGAAGTAGAAGTAATCGTTGGCGTGACAACTTCATGAAGACACGATGATGGAGATCATGGTGTCATGCCGGTGACGAAGATGATCATGGAGCCCCGAAGATGGAGATCAAAGGAGCAAAATGATATTGGCCATATCATGTCACTATTTGATTGCATGTGATGTTTATCATGTTTTGCATCTTATTTGCTTAGAACGACGGTAGTAAGTAAGATGACCCCTTATAATAATTTCAAGAAAGTGTTCCCCCTAACTATGCACCGTTGCGAAGGTTCGTTGTTTCGAAGCACCACGTAATGATCGGGTGTGATAGATTCTAACGTTCGCATACAACGGGTGTTGACGAGCCTAGCATGTACAGACATGGCCTCGCAACACACGCAATACACTTAGGTTGACTTGACGAGCCTAGCATGTACAGACATGGCCTCGGAACATGGAAGACCGAAAGGTCGAGCATGAGTCGTATAGAAGATACGATCAACATGGAGATGTTCACCGATCTTGACTAGTCCGTCTCACGTGATGATCGGACACGGCCTAGTTAACTCGGATCATGTTTCACTTAGATGACTAGAGGGATGTCTATCTGAGTGGGAGTTCATTGAGTAATTTGATTAGATGAACTTAATTATCATGAACTTAGTCTAAAATCTTTACAATATGTCTTGTAGATCAAATGGCCCACGTTGTCCTCAACTTCAACGCGTTCCTAGATGGCAGTAACTATACGGACTGGGTCCGGAACCTGAGGATCATCCTCATAGCTGCCAAGAAAGATTATGTCCTAGAAGCACCGCTAGGTGAAGCACCAATCCCAGAGAACCAAGACGTTATGAACGCTTGGCAATCACGTGCTGATGATTACTCCCTCGTTCAGTGCGGCATGCTTTACAGCTTAGAACCGGGGCTCCAAAAGCGTTTTGAGAAGCATGGAGCATATGAGATGTTCGAAGAGCTGAAAATGGTTTTCCAAGCTCATGCCCGGGTCGAGAGATATGAAGTCTCCGACAAGTTCTTCAGCTATAAAATGGAGGAAAATAGTTCTGTTAGTGAGCACATACTCAGAATGTCTGGGTTACACAACCGCTTGTCTCAACTAGGAGTTATCTCCCAGATGACGCGGTCATTGACAGAATCCTTCAGTCGCTTCCACCGAGCTACAAGAGCTTTGTGATGAACTTCAATATGCAGGGGATGGAAAAGACCATTCCTGAGGTATATTCAATGCTGAAATCAGCGGAGGTGGAGATCAGAAAGGAACATCAAGTGTTGATGGTGAATAAAACCACTAAGTTCAAGAAAGGCAAGGGTAAGAAGAACTTCAAGAAGGACGGCAAGGGAGTTGCCGCGCCCGGTAAGCCAGTTGCCGGGAAGAAGTCCAAGAATGGACCCAAGCCTGAGACTGAGTGCTTTTATTGCAAGGGAAGTGGTCACTGGAAGCGGAACTGCCCCAAATACTTAGCGGACAAGAAGGCCGGCAACACCAAAGGTATATGTGATATACATGTAATTGATGTGTACCTTACCAGTACTCGTAGTAGCTCCTGGGTATTTGATACCGGTGCGGTTGCTCATATTTGTAACTCAAAACAGGAACTGCGGAATAAGCGGAGACTGGCAAAGGACGAGGTGACGATGCGCGTCGGGAATGGTTCCAAGGTCGATGTGATCGCCGTCGGCACGCTACCTCTGCATTTACCTACGGGATTAGTTTTAAACCTCAATAATTGTTATTTAGTGCCAGCTTTGAGCATGAACATTGTATCTGGATCTCGTTTAATTCGAGATGGCTACTCATTTAAATCCGAGAATAATGGTTGTTCTATTTATATGAGAGGTATGTTTTATGGTCATGCCCCGCTAGTCAATGGTTTATTCTTGATGAATCTCGAACGTGATGTTACACATATTCATAGTGTGAATACCAAAAGATGTAAAGTTGATAACGATAGTCCCACATACTTGTGGCACTGCCGCCTTGGTCACATTGGTGTCAAGCGTGTGAAGAAGCTCCATGCAGATGGACTTTTGGAGTCTCTTGATTACGAATCATTTGACACGTGCGAACCATGCCTCATGGGTAAGATGACCAAGACTCCGTTCTCCGGAACAATGGAGCGAGCAACCAACTTATTGGAAATCATACATACCGATGTGTGCGGTCCAATGAGTGTCGAGGCTCGCGGAGGCTATCGTTATGTTCTCACTCTCACTGATGATTTAAGTAGATATGGGTATGTCTACCTAATGAAACACAAGTCTGAAACCTTTGAAAAGTTCAAGGAATTTCAGAGTGAGGTTGAGAATCAACGTGACAGGAAAATAAAATTGTTACGATCAGATCATGGTGGAGAATATTTAAGTCACGAATTTGGTACGCACTTAAAGAAATGTGGAATCGTTTCACAACTCACGCCGCCTGGAACACCTCAGCGAAACGGTGTGTCCGAACGTCGTAATCGCACTCTATTGGATATGGTGCGATCTATGATGTCTCTTACCGATCTACCACTCTCATTTTGGGGCTATGCTTTAGAGACTGTCGCATTCACTTTAAATAGGGCTCCATCGAAATCCGTTGAGACGACACCGTATGAATTATGGTTTGGGAAGAAACCTAAGTTGTCGTTTCTAAAAATTTGGGGATGCGATGCTTATGTCAAGAAACTTCAACCTGAAAAGCTCGAACCCAAGTCGGAAAAATGCGTCTTCATAGGATACCCTAAGGAAACCATTGGGTATACCTTCTACCTCAGATCCGAAGGCAAGATCTTTGTTGCCAAGAACGGGTCCTTTCTGGAGAAAGAGTTTCTCTCGAAAGAATTAAGTGGGAGGAAAGTGGAACTTGATGAGGTGATAGTCGCCCCTTCCGAACCGGAAAGTAGCGCAGCGCGGGAAGATGTTCCTGTGGTGCCTACAGCGACTGGGGAGGAAGTTAATGATGATGATCATGAAGCTTCGGATCAAGTTACTGCTGAACTTCGTAGGTCCACAAGGACACGTGCCGCACCAGAGTGGTACGGCAATCCTATCCTGGAAATCATGTTGTTAGACAACGGTGAACCTTCGAACTATGAAGAAGCGATGGCGGGCCCGGATTCCGACAAATGGCTAGAAGCCATGAAATCCGAGATAGGATCCATGTATGAAAACGAAGTATGGACTTTGACTGACTTGCCCGATGATCGGCGAGCCATAGAAAATAAATGGATCTTTAAGAAGAAGACAGACGCGGATGGTAATGTGACCATCTATAAGGCTCGACTTGTCGCTAAGGGTTATTGACAAGTTCAAGGGGTTGACTACGATGAGACTTTCTCACCCGTAGCGAAGCTGAAGTCCGTCTGAATCATGTTAGCAATTGCCGCATTCTATGATTATGAGATATGGCAAATGGACGTCAAAACGGCATTCCTTAACGGTTTTCTTAAGGAAGAATTGTATATGATGCAGCCGGAAGGTTTTGTCGATCCTAAGAATGCTAACAAGGTATGCAAGCTCTAGCGCTCCATCTATGGACTGGTGCAAGCATCTCGGAGTTGGAACATTCGTTTTGATGAGATGATCAAAGCGTTTGGGTTTACACAGACTTATGGAGAAGCCTGTGTTTACAAGAAAGTGAGTGGGAGCTCTGTAGCATTTCTCTTATTATATGTGGATGACATACCATTGATGGGAAATGATATAGAATTCTTGGAAAGTATAAAGGCCTACTTGAATAAGTGTTTTTCAATGAAGGACCTTGGAGAAGCTGCTTATATATTAGGCATCAAGATCTATAGAGATAGATCAAGACGCCTCATTGGTCTTTCACAGAGTACGTGCCTTGACAAGATATTGAAGAAGTTCAATATGGATCAGTCCAAGAAGGGGTTCTTGCCTGTATTGCAAGGTGTGCAATTGAGCACGGCTCAATGCCCGACCACGACAGAAGATAGAGAAAAGATGAGTGTCATCCCCTATGCCTCGGCCATAGGGTCTATTATGTATGCCATGCTGTGTACCAGACCTGATGTAAACCTTGCCGTAAGTTTGGTAGGAAGGTACCAAAGTAATCCCGGCATGGAACACTGGACAGCGGTCAAGAATATCCTGAAGTACCTGAAGAGGACTAAGGATATGTTTCTCGTTTATGGAGGTGACGAAGAGCTCGTCGTAAAGGGTTACGTCGACGCTAGCTTCGACACAGATCTGGATGACTCGAAGTCACAAACCGGATACGTGTATATTTTGAATGGAGGAGCAGTAAGCTGGTGCAGTTGCAAGCAAAGCGTCGTGGCGGGATCTACATGTGAAGCGGAGTACATGGCGGCCTCAGAGGCAGCACAGGAAGCAGTCTGGATAAAGGAGTTCATTACCGACCTAGGGGTGATTCCCAATGCGTCGGGCCCGATGACTCTCTTCTGTGACAACACTGGAGCTATTGCCCTTGCGAAGGAGCCCAGGTTTCACAGGAAGACCAGGCATATCAAGCGTCGCTTCAACTCCATTCGTGAAAGTGTTCAAAATGGAGACATAGATATTTGTAAAGTACATACGGACCTGAATGTAGCAGATCCGTTGACTAAACCTCTCCCTAGAGCAAAACATGATCAACACCAGAACGCTATGGGTGTTCGATTCATCACAATGTAACTAGATTATTGACTCTAGTGCAAGTGGGAGACTGTTGGAGATATGCCCTAGAGGCAATAATAAATGGTTATTATTGTATTTCTTTGTTCATGATAATTGTCTATTGTTCATGCTATAATTGTGTTATCCGGAAATCGTAATGCATGTGTGAATACATAGACCATAACGTGTCCCTAGTAAGCCTCTAGTTGACTAGCTCGTTGATCAACAAATAGTCATGGTTTCCTGACTATGGACATTGGATGTCATTGATAACGGGATCACATCATTAGGAGAATGATGTGATGGACAAGACCCAATCCTAAGCATAGCATAAAAGATCGTGTAGTTCGTTTGCTAGAGCTTTTCCAATGTCAAGTATCTTTTCCTTAGACCATGAGATCGTGTAACTCCTGGATGCCGTAGGAGTGCTTTGGGTGTACCCAACGTCACAACGTAACTGGGTGACTATAAAGGTACACTACGAGTATCTCTGAAAGTGTCTGTTGGGTTGACACGGATCGAGACTAGGATTTGTCACTCCGTATGACGGAGAGGTATCTCTGGGCCCACTCGGTAATGCATCATCATAATGAGCTCAATGTGACTAAGGAGTTAGCCACGGGATCATGCATTACGGTACGAGTAAAGAGACTTGCCGGTAACGAGATTGAACAAGGTATTGGGATACCGACGATCGAATCTCGGGCAAGTAACATACCGATTGACAAAGGGAATTGTATACGGGATTGATTGAATCCTCGACATCGTGGTTCATCTGATGAGATCATCGTGGAACATGTGGGAGCCAACATGGGTATCCAGATCCCGCTGTTGGTTATTGACCGGAGAGGCGTCTCGGTCATGTCTGCATGTCTCCCGAACCCGTAGGGTCTACACACTTAAGGTTCGGTGATGCTAGGGTTGTAGAGATATGAGTATGCGGAAACCCGAAAGTTGTTCGGAGTCCCGGATGAGATCCCGGACGTCACAAGGAGTTCCGGAATGGTCCGGAGGTGAAGAATTATATATAGGAAGTCAAGTTTCGGCCACCGGGAAAGTTTCGGGGGTTATCGGTATTGTACCGGGACCACCGGAAGGGTCCCGGGGGTCCACCGGGTGGGGCCACCTGTCCCGGAGGGCCCCATGGGCTGAAGTGGGAAGGGAACCAGCCCTTAGTGGGCTGGGGCGCCCCCCTTGGGCCTCCCCCTGCGCCTAGGGTTGGAAACCCTAGGGGTGGGGGGCGCCCCACTTGACTTGGGGGGGGGGAGTTTCCCCCCTGGCCGCCGCCCCCCCTTATAGATGGGTTCCAGGGCCGGCGCCCCTCCCCCCAGGGGCCTATATATAGTGGGGGGGAGGGAGGGCAGCAGCACCACAGCCCCTGGCGCCTCCCTCTCCCCCTGCAACACCTCTCCCTCTCGCAGAAGCTTGGCGAAGCCCTGTCGAGATCCCCGCTACTTCCACCACCACGCCGTCGTGCTGCTGGATCCCCATCAACCTCTCCTCCCCCCTTGCTGGATCAAGATGGAGGAGACGTCACTGCTCCGTACGTGTGTTGAACGCGGAGGTGCCATCCGTTCGGCACTCGGTCATCGGTGATTTGGATCACGGCGAGTACGACTCCATCAACCCCGTTCATTGGAACGCTTCCGCCCGCGATCTACAAGGGTATGTAGATGCACTCCTTTCCCCTCGTTGCTAGTATACTCCATAGACGGATCTTGGTGATGCGTAGGAAATTTTTTAAATTCTGCTACGATCCCCAACAGAACCATGTGAAAATCACGGAGTTAAGTGCGACGAATCAACATATAAATGTGATTGTGGAGGAAATGGATAAATGGTGGCTTACGGTTGTCTATGGTGAGCCCATCTGGGAGTCTAGGAAAGAACTTGGAACGACCCATCAGATATTTGTGTGATGCTCAATATCCCATGGGTGTTTTTAGGGGGGCATGGACTGTATAGGGGATAGGTTCAATGGAGAGAAGGGAATATAAGGAAGAAACTTGACAGAGCTATCGATAATGTAGAACGGGATGCATTGTTTCCATTTGGTGCGCTAAGAAATGAGGGTATTACTAAATCAGATCATATGTGAGTTGTGGTGGATATGGAGCATTTCAAATGTAAGGTGTGGCATGAGACGACTACGTTATTACATTTTGAGGCTCACTTATAAGAGGCCTCGTGGAAGAACTAGTGAGGGGGGGTCATGGGAAAGGCGACACTATCTCGCTGCAAAGAACTTTAGAAAGTGTGCATGGCAAGCTTCAGTTGTGGGATTGTAAGGTACTCAAAGGTCCAAGAAATATGATCAATGGTTTAAACAAGGAGCCATAACATGGGAAAATGGGCGATGAGTGATAAGGTTCTAGAGAAATTGGAGGAAGTATTGATAGTGTCAAAGAATTCATTTGAACAAGAGGAGATCATTAGGTTGTGGTGTGGGCATGCACATTGGCTACGTCATGAAGGCAGGACCACAAATTTCTTTCATCACTTCACCACAGCTCAGAAGAACAGGACTTTGATAAAATCGTTGGTGGATGACAAGGGTCTACTAGTGAAAGGTAATGAAAGTTTGGCGCCACTTATTACCCAGAATTTTCCTAACCCGTTTACTGATGACATTCCGAATAGAGTGAATGTGTGTGTTTCGACGACAATGAATGAGATGTTGCTGGTGTCGTTTGTCATTGAGGAGCTAAAAAGTCACTCTTTGTAATTGGGGATTTGAAAAACCTTGGTTCTAAAGTTCTAAATGCAGCCGATACTACTATTTGAAGGATAAAATTATTATGCTAATCCCCAATGGTAGATGCCCCAGACAAAATAACACAGTTTCGGCCTATCGACCTTTGCATGGTCATTTGTAAGGTGATAAGTAATACTCTAGCAAACACTATAAAATGCATCCTCGCAGAGGTAATTTGATATGCACAAATTGCCTCTGTACTGAACCATTTGATAATTGCCATTGTTATGGTTGCATACAAGAGGTGATGAGTAAAATGTTGGCAAACAGGTTGAAAGGCATCTTTTAGGAGGCCACTTGAGAGGCACAAAGTTCCATGTGCTGGACCATTTGATAATTGACAATGTTCTCATTGTCCACGCAAGGCGATGAAGAGAAAGACTAGTAAACATGGGCCCTATGTGGTAAAGTTGGATATGCAAGCATATGATAGAGTTGAATGGTGCTTCCTTAGAGGCATTATGCTAGAAAAGTACTTGATTAGCGACGAGTTTCAGTTGGTTATGGCATGTGTGACTTATATTCGATATCAGTCTGTTTCAATTCCTATCAAACTGGTTAGTTCACCCCTCTCGTGGGCTCTGACAAGGGGATCCTTTAAGCCTATATTTATTTCTATTGGTTAAAGAGGGACTTTTTGCTTTGTTATCGGATGCGGAGACTCGGGGTGAGCTTGAAGGTGTGAAGGTATGAAGGAGGCCCTTTTGGTTTCCCAAATTTTCTTTGTGAATCACTCGCTTATACATATGAGTGTCATTGCTCAAAATGCAAATTGTTCAAATAGATCTTTCAATGATTATTGTAAAGCTTAGGGGGAAGCTTGTTAGTTAGTCAAACCACAATATTAATTTTAGTACCAGTACAAATGTGGACATAAGAGAGGAAGTTTGCATGATTCTCAATATATCGGTGCAAGCCTTCGTTCGATAAATCCATAGGATTGCCATTATCAGTTCGAGTGAAAAAAATGCATGCTTTCAATATCCTGTCGATAGAGTGTATAGCTGTATTAATGGATGGATGGATGGATGGAGAGAAACCTCCCATCTGGGGGAAAGCAAGTCTTGCTAGAAGTCGTTACTCAAGCTTTGTCAACATATGTTTGATTTAAGATTATCAAAAATAAAGGGACCACAGATGCAATTTCACGCATCATCATGGTGTGATGATGTCAACAATTGGAAGACGCACTAAAATTGTTGGTGGAAGCTCTGTGTGCTAGAAAAATTGAGGAGATATGGGGTTTCTTAGATCTTTCAATAAAGCAATGTTGGCTAACACACATTTAGAGATTAATTTTAGAACCATATAGTCTATATGCAAGAGTTTTGAGGAGAAAATATTATCCAAATGTTAAAATTCTGAAGGTGACAATGAAAAGTGGTGCTTCTTTCACATGACAGAGCATACTAGGTGGACTACAAACTTTGAAAGGGGAAGTTATATGGTGAGTTGGACAAAGAAGTAAATAGATATATGGGAGGATGTTTGGGTTCCTCTATGTTATACTAGGAAAATTTCTAACCCTGAGAGGGCATACATTGTTGAGATTGGTTAACCAACTAATTGATCTCATCATTGGTAACTGGGACGAGGACTTATTGTATGTCGTTATAGCCGATTGATGTGCAACCTATTATTTCTAAGCTAGAGTGGCGTCACTGGTACAACGAGCTGCTATACAAACGGTTTTTAACCCCTTTCCATGATGGCATTTTAAACAGTCGCCTTGCCTGTGTGTGCGATAGGGGGGGGGGGGTTCTTCCCACACAACCCAAAAACCGTCGGGGATAAGGAGTATTAATTCATACGTTTGAAGAACTAAGTGTATGCGATGCCGGCATCTATCCCAAACGCGAGTCTTCAGACAACTGTTTGTGATATGTCAAATATCCCAAACGCTCCATCCTTACTACTCGTTTGCGCTCGCATTACCATCGCAGTTGGTATTTGTGGTGCAACGTTTACGATGCGCGCCCCATCACAAACAGTTCACGATTATAAAATGTGTATTATAAGGAGACAATCACACACATTACTTTTCTCCGACTGTGTGCGGTTTGATTTAAGAGTGCATACAGTTGTCCTTATAAAACTGTATGCGCAGCTTGAATACATCCCACACGATTTATCCATAGTACCCGTGTCGAATGAAGTCCTATCGCATGTGTTCTTCTATGAGCAAACGTTTACGATGCACACGACATCATAAACAGTCCATAATTGCCAAGCGTGTGTGATGAGGTGACTTTCGCAGACATTTAATAAGAAGGAACCGTGTGCGCTGTTGTTGTTGTTAATCTCACACATTTTTTCTTGGCTGATCATGTGTGTTGTAGAGATTCATCGCACATGTAGTGGATCTGAGAAATGTGTCTGATCTTGACATTTATCACAGACGTTTTGTTTTCACAAACTATGTGCAATGTATTGGCCTGCAGAGCATAATTTATCCCTAATTTAATCCCTGGATTTAAAATTCGTAGATTTTGAATTTGAAAGTAGATAATCACTTATTCCATATGGAACCATGTTTATTACAAATATAGGTTCAAGGGAAAATGCATAATTCGATGCACATGTACATATACTGAAGAACTATAAAAGCACCAAGTAAAAGAATGATGAACCACAGTTGTACTAAAGACTGTAGAGAGAGTGACGAAAAACATGGTTGCTGGAGAAGGTGAAGCGGAATGCCCATATTGTGCCCTCCTCCTTGCCTAATGTGCGCACGACTCTAGGTCATCCCCTTGTGATAGCCCATCCTTCATTGTCATCATTAGGACTTCTCGATGCTCATTATAGTCTTGATGAAATACTTTAATTTTCATTGCATGTCCACCAATCATGTACTTTGCGAGGTAATCTTGAGAAAACTGCTTTGGGAACCACTGCAAATGAAAAAGATTCAGACATTGTTGTCTAACAACTCATTATGGGCAGTAAAAAGAGAAGGCTACAGAGTTCGTAGTTACCATCCTCCAGCTCATTGCTGTCTTGGATAAAGCGTAAACAAATAATTTAATTGCCATCATTCGTATCTTTTTGCTAATAATCCTTATCAGTTTCCTCACTTGATGCTGGTTCATAAATATCTCGTTGCCTCATACACAAAAAGGGTTGATGCATGGATATTTGCCGAGAACATATGTACCTACAAACAACAAGTCAATATTAGAAGCTAAAAAGTGTCCATGCATGGATCTATATGCACTATATTATGTAACGTACAAGTCGAGGGATGAAACTAACCTCGGTGGAAAATGTTGGCCACTCCCATCGTTGTCCAGCATAAGTACATGGAAAGGCATGATAAGTACACCAAACTTAACATCAAACAAATAAAAGAACATCATCTCCAAATGATAGCTTGGATGTGTTGGTTTCAGCATGTTGTTAAAGCAGATAAAAAATGGAGAATGTTAACTACAATAGGCTTAACAACCACCAAATATTGTAATTCAAACTGGTATTGTTGAAAATGAATAGATCGTAGCTCATTCTTAAACATCACACTGGATAAATATGTAAAACTGAAATAAAGGGCATGTGTTAACTACACCAAGCATAACAGGAACAAAATATAGCCGTTCAAACTGATATTGATGAAATCAAGCTGCATAGTTCTGACTTGCACATAATGAACATCACATTGTGAATAACTGAAATAAACAAGGCATATATGATCTCTATAACAACCAAATATAGCCATTGAAAACTGGACAGAGGCTCACTGCAACCAACCTAACAAGCAAATATAGATAAAGAAGGCATATGCTTGGAAACTGGACAAATGCTCACTTCAACCAACCTAACAACCAAATACAGATAAACAAGACATCTGCTTGGAAACTGGACAAATGCTCACTGCAACCAACCTAACAACCAAATACAGATAAACAACACATCTGCTTGGAAACTGGACAAAGGCTCACTACAACGAACCTAACAACCAAATACAGATAAACAAGGCATCTACTCACTATAAATAACCAAATATAGCCATTCATGAAACTAAGGTGGACAATTCATACTTAAACATCACATATCTCTATTGAACATTATATTTTTGCATAACTGAAATAATTAAACACGGCACAGTTAAAAACACCGCATGGCGAAAGCTACTACAACAAAGGGTACAGGTTGGCTAGCTAGAAAAAGTAAGATTTGCTTGCCTCACTTGTCATGGACGGGATCCTTCCACTTGGAAGAGCACAGACCCATGGTGTGCTCCTTGATGTTGCAGATGGGCTGTTTCACATTGGAAGGGTGGGTGCCCTTCTCGTGGTCGTGGTCAATGAAATCTTACCTGGCAGCTGAGGATCCCAAGCCGCCGCCGTAGAACGTGTCCTTCAGAAATGACAAAATGGGCTCGATGACGTACAAGGATTGCAAATCCTTGACCGCATGGCGGAGGAGATTAGCGGCAGGGCCTTCGAAGAGATCGATAGCGGTTGAACCAGAGGGGTGTGTCGTGGGAGTAAGTCTGACAATAGAATAGGGGGTACGTAGGAGGAGGCAAGGTCCTAGCTACGGTGAGGTTGTGCACGCAAGGTTTACGAGTTCAGACCCTTCTCGGAGGAAGTAACACCCTACGTCTCGGTGCCCGGAGGCTTTGGTCCACTGGATTATGCGTGAGAGTTATAGGGGGTGCGAACCCTTGTGCCAGAGGAGGGGGTGGCTTATATAGAGTGCGCCAGGACCCCAGCCATCCCACGTTACATAGGGTTCAATGTACATTAAGACGGGGCGTTACTGGTAACGCCAGCTATAAAGAGCTATAAATGATCTTTAAGACTACGAAGTGAACGCCTGACCGTTTCCATCCTGAGTGACTTTAGGTCTTCTGTACTCCGAGTGGTTTCCTGTATGGTCGAGTGACTTCATCTTGGTCGAATGGAATTGGGATATCCGAGTGAGGTTGGAGGTTGAGTGGGTTGCACTCCTTGGTGAACTCAGTCGGTTTCTTCTGTTGTATTCTGAATGTCCTTGACTCTAGGGCAGTGTCCTTGGGTAGGGCGTCTAGGTCAGGCCTATGACCCTACCCTAGGTACATGTCATCATCATTAGCCCCCGAATGGATTGAGGTCCGAGTGAAGAAAGAGTTGAAGTTGGTTCCGACTTGATTCCACACTTCAGGGGCATTTCGTCTGAGTCTGTGAATCATGTTGAAACTTCAACCTTGTTTCAGTCGCCTTGATCGATTCAGAGGTCGTCGAGTGAACTAAACTGATAATCTTCGAGTGTTGATATGGCACGAAATCTTCGATGCGATTGGTTTCTCTGCGGTTCCCGGATCTCACGGGATTCGAAATTTCGGAGAAGCGCGCGGGACGGAGCGCGCCGCAGTAAACGGAGTGGATAGACAGAGGCACCTCGATACTTGCGCCACCTTTTTCGCCACATAATTGGTGCGCAACTGTTGCGGGATTTGACAGGATCATTTGGCCGCACGAGTCAGTCACTTAGAAGCAGGCCCATAAAAGGCGTCGAGGCCGATGCGATTGCACAGTGCACCTTATTCCCCTTCTTCCTCCTCTGCTTCTCCACCACATCCTCCTCCGCTCTCGACGCCCCCCCCCCCCCGTGCGTAGTCCGCCGCGATGGGAAAGGACAAGACGGCGGCCCTGGAGCGCGCGAAGAAGGCGACAACGACGGTGAAGGGCAAGAAGACGAGTCGGGGGTCATCGTCGCGGTCCAAGTTGCCGCCTGGCTGGATCCAGGGGGATTGGATTCGGTCCACGATCCAGAAGGAAGATCTGGAGGATCTGGCTAACGCGGGCTTGATTGCCCACGGGTCCTGGAGATTGCCGGGGAAGGAGACCGAGCCTCGGCCGCAAGAGGGTGAGTGCGTTCTCCTTGCGACCCATGTCGACCGTGGTTTCACTCTGCCTCTGCATCCTTTCTTCCGTGGTTTCTTGAACTTCTTTGGTGCCAAACTTCATCATTTCTCCCCCAACACAATCACACATCTCGCTGCATATGTCTCTTTGTGTGAAAACTTCTTGGGTTGTCGACCGCATTGGGGTCTTTTCAAACACATCTTTACCTGCCGCTCCCAAACTGTGAAGAAGGCCAGCCCGACTGACAAAAAGACGCATGGGATCCAAATGTGTGGGGGTTTAGGGATTCAGACAAGGGGTAGGAGTACTTTTCCTTCTATGACCCTTCCTGAGTCGGTTAGGGGATGGCGGTCGACCTAGTTCTATTGCCAGGATGTTCCGACTCCTGGTCAGTCGACTGGTCTTCCCCCCTTTACCATGGATCGAGTCCGCCGACCCTCTTCATTGACCGTGATTCTAGCAGAGAAAGTAGAGGTGTCCATGCTAGTTGATCGGGTAGTTCAATTGGTCCGTGACGGTGTGACTGGCATGGATTTGTTGGAGGTGTTTCTCAGTCGACGCATCCAGCCTCTCCAAGCTCGCAATCATCCAATGTGGATGTACTCGGGCACCAATGACACCGCTCGGGTCCACCCAGAGGAGGTCACCGAGGAGACAGTGGCACAGTGGCTGCAGAGCATCACTGGAAACAAAGACAACCCCAGGGGGTCCAGGAGAGTTGCACCACTCGACGCCAGCAATGAGCCTGACAAGGTCTAACCTTTGTTACCGAATGTCTCCTTATTCTGATTTGAAACTGTCCTTGAATTTGATTGATGCTTGTTCAACTCCTTTCCTTGTAGATTTATACTGAGATGTACTCTATGCCTAATGGAGAGAAAGTTGAGGAGGGAGCGGAGAGCGGAGGCGAGAGTGCCGACTGGAGATCTGATGACGAAAGTGACAAAGAAAATGAGGACTCAAGCAGTGGCGAGGAAGTCGACTCACCACCTCGTTTTGAAAGATGCTCCAAGCAAACACACGACCCAACAGGTGGACGTGGCAAAGCGGCCGCACCAAGTACGCAGGCATCGAAGCGCACTCTGACATCCACTCCCGATCCAACAGAGAAGGCCCCGAAGCAGCCCAAGGTTGCGCCTACGAAGCCTCGGAAGGCCCTGCCTAAGATCAAGGTGGGCGTTCCCTTTGCCTCCGTGTAAGTGTTTCTCCTCCTTGCTTTTCCTTTGCTCAAGAATTCTTATGTTTGTTGCCGACTCACTCGCCTGTTTGATCGAGTGAATTCTAAAACTTTCAGTGCTGCTACTTTTGGGACCTCCATGGACATTTACAAGGATGAACATGATGAGGAAACTGAAGACGCGTCCACCTCCAAAGCGGGTATGACTCTGCAATCTTGCCTTCATTTTGTCAATTGAACTGTC